>NC_135782.1:14133937-14167580 GCF_028453695.1 Augochlora pura
AGAGAGAGTCAGTCAGTCAGTCAATCAGAGAGAGAGAGAGAGAGAGAGAACCCTAAATAGAGAGAGGGAGAGAAAGAAAGAACGAGAGAGAGAGAGAGAGTCAGACAGTCAGTCAGTCAGGGAGAGAGAGAGAGAGAGAGAGAGAGAGAGTAAGAGAGAGTCAGACAGTCAGAGAGAGAGAGAGAGAGAGAGAGAGAGCGAGACATAGTGAGAAGACAAGGAAAAGAAATAGTTAACAGAACAGAAAAAGAGAGAGAGAGAGAGGAAGGAGGTGACAGAAAGAAAAAGAGAGTGAGAAAGGGAAAAGAGGGAACACAAAAATGAAAAAGGAAAAACATGAAGAAAAACAAAGCTAGAAACAGCGAATGAGAGAGAGGGAGAGAGAGAGAGAGAGAGAGAGAGAGAGAGAGAGACATAGTGAGAAGGCAAGAAAGAGTTAAAAATTAAAATAAATGAACATGGAGAAATAAAAATTAGGAAATAAACAGAAACAGAGAGAGAGAGAGAGAGAGAGAGAGGCAGAGAGAGAGAGAAGGAAAAGAAATACAGAGGAAGAAATACAGAAGGAGAATTGCCAGAGAAAAAGAGATTCGTATAGCAAAAGTGAATGAGGAAGATGTTGGAAAACAAAAGAGAGAGCGAGAGAAAGAGAGAGCGGACGCAAAGCAGAAAGAGAGTAAATGAGAGCGAGAGAAAAACAAAGAGAGACATAGTGCTAGCGCAGAAGAGAAAAGAACATAGTGAGAGCGCAAGAAAAAAAGCACAATAAGATCGCAAGATAGAAAAACATACTAAAATCGCAAAAGAGAAAGAGAGAGAGTTGCAACGATACCAAACGAGAGAAAGAGAAAGAGAGAGTTACAACGATACCAAACGAGAGAAGAGAGAGAGACAGAGGTACTACGATAGCAAACGAGAGAAAGAGAGAGAGAGAGAGAGGTACTACGATAGCAAAAGAGAGAAAGAAAAAGAGGAAGAGAGAGAGAAGGTAGAAGGAACAGGAGGACCGTCCGGAAAGTAGTGGGGCGGGGAAAGGAAGAGGTACCCTTAGCTGGTTTCCCTCAGGAGATTTTATAATGGCGTCCAGTTATTACCGCAGGACCCCGGGCCACGAACGCGATTCGATTCTCCGACAAGGGACGAAGGCCGATTTAACAAGTGGTCAAATATACGGGCGGAGAGGCGCACCGATATGCTCCGAGCATCTCTACCCTGGCCTCCGTGGGTCTTCGCCTGGCCTCGAAAACCGGAGCCGACCTCGAAAGACCGATACAACGGACACCGATAATGATAACGATGATCGCGATCATACGGAAGATGGACCGACGACGACGTCTCGTCCCTACGACGACGGCTTGTACCTTCTCTCTCGCTCTCTTTCTCTCTCTCTCTCTCTCTCTCTCTCTCCCTCTCTCTCTCTCTTCCAGACTCGTCGTTTCCACGGACCTCCACCGACCATGTTACGTCGTCAGTTCCTCTGACCTGCGGACTCCACGGAAATTCGAACTGCATGCACGCTAATTGTTAGGTCGGTCGAACGGTATCTTCGGTATTGTTAAATTCGCTCCGAGATATGAGCCGCCCAGTGCACACATCGATTAACTCCACTTTTTGAAAAATCTTAAATTTAAGTGTCAAAGCACTTGGTATAGTCATAACTTTTTATATTTATAATAACTTTCCTGAATAATAAAAATTAACACCATTAAACGGCAAAATTTTTTTGGCCATTGAAAAATAAGTAATTTATTTCAGAAGCCATTTCGATTAACTCCATACTCTAATGTAATCGTTGTTTTGTTGCCATGCATCAATGCTTTTTTTTTAAACAGCCGGAGATGTTTCCCCCTCTCAATAATACTGGTAATAAAATCGCATTGGCAAACAGATAAAAAAAATGTTTGTTTGGCCAGAAACTGAAGGATCTCGTGGGTCTCAAGAAAGGGCATAGCCGATTAAGATGGTCAAAACTGCCCGTAGAGGTTTTTCAATGAGTCATATACCGTTCGATAGTTGACCAATAAAAACACATCTGCGCAAAATTTTAACCCTGTAACTTGTCCGTGAGGGTAGTTACAGGGTAAATTAGATTTCGCGGTTTTCCGGCATCTTTCCACCTTTAGCGGCTTTCTAAAATTTTGAAAAAAATATGGCTTATTTTGGACATCAAGCCGGATGTTATAGAATTTTTTCAGGTAAAAAAAATTTTCCCGTTAAAATCAGGGTCGCCACAGTAATATTCCTGATGAATTAATCACAAATGATATATTATAACAGAACTGTCAACATTCATTTTTATGGAAAAGCTGTAATAAAAATATATAATAACTAACTTTTTCTGTAATGAAAAACTTAAAAATTTAAAGACTGAATTTAACTTTACTGCTTTTTTCAGTTGCCAAATTGATTAACTCCACCAGTTTTCACATAAAAACTGTAACATTACCGACGATTATTTTTTGGCTATTCGTTCTTGTTAATTTTATACATCGTTAAATGAAAGCTATATCTGTATTTATGCATTCTACATTATATATGTGAATCTATGTTATAACAGGGATTTTAAAAAACAATATACATCATTTCATCGCGTTTCTCGACTTTTTGTTTTATGGAGTTAGTCGATGTGTGCACTGAACGGCTCATTATGTCTTTGGTTATACATTTTCGTACGCTGTTTAGATAGGATATTTATTTTATTTTTCAATAGAACTTTTATTTCGATTTTTATTAATACATTTATTTCGATTTTTACTAAAATATTTACATCGATTTTTACTAGATTATTTATTTCGATGTTTAGATGGAATATTTGTTTCGATTTTTACTAAAATATCTATTTCGATTTTTAGATAGAATATTTATTTCGATTTTTAGATAGAATATTTATTTCGATTTTTAGATGGAATATTTATTTCGATTTTTACTAGAATATTTATTTCGATTTTTATTAAAATATTTATTTCGATTTTTACTAAAACATTTATATTGATTTTTCCTGGAGTATTCATTTCGATTTTTAGATGGAATATTTATTTCGATTTTTACTAGAATATTTATGTATTTCGATTTTTACCAGAATATTTATGTATTTCGATTTTTATTATTATATTGATTTCGATTTTTACTAGGTTTTAGGTGGATTATTTATTTTATTCTTGTTAAATTGTTTGTTTCGTTCTTTGGTAAGTTAGTTACTTATTGTTTGTTTTTTTTATTACATCAGTTTTATTAGTTTTTGTTAAATTGTTTATTTAACTTCCTATTGTTTTATTTATTTCGTTCTTCGATAAATTATTTGTTTCATTTTATATTGAAATATTTGTTTCGTTTTTTAGTAGATTATTTGCTTTGGTTTTGTTAAATTATTTACATCGATTTTTAGTAGATTATTTATTAAATTTTTATTAGATTACTTACTTCACCCTTTGGTAAATTATGTATTTCATTCGCAATTAGATTATTTACTACGTTTCTTGATAGATTATTTATTTCATTTTCTATTAGATTATTTACTTCAATTTTTCGTAAATTATTTATTTCTATTCATTTTCTAGACTATTTTACTTTATTTTTTGATAGACAGTATTGTTATAGATCCTTAAGCTAAAATGCAAGCAGTGCATTTAAATAAAAAAAATAAATAATTTTTGATAGATCTCACTTTCTATTAGACTATTTACTTTATTTTTTGATAGATTATCTATTTCACGTTCTATTAGACTATTTACTTTATTTTTCAATAGATTATTTATTTCATTTTCTATTAGAAAATTATTACAATATTTATTTGCTTTCGAGAAAGAAGAAAGAAAACTAGGAACGATAAAGGAATCGAGAAGAGAGAGAAAGCAAAAACGAGAAAAGGAGAAAAAGAGAAAGAGAGAGACAGAGAGAAGCTAGCTAACAAGGAAAGAGAGAGACGGGTGAGAAAGGGATGAAGAGAGGAGCCGGCCCGGGGGGGATGGCGATTCCGCCCAATTTATAGTGGACCGGATTAAGCGGTAATCCTCTGGTACGGAACGCGTGCGGCACCGCGTAATAATGATTCGAGCGAAAATATAACAAATATACCGCGGCCGCCCGCCGGCCCGAAAATGTCTAAATTAGTGTGCGGACTCGTCTGATCCCGGGGTAGAGCGAAGTCGATCAGCCTCCGACCGAATTGAACGGATTTTCCACGAAGGGGAGGGGGGTGGTGGAGGTTGTTGGAATTTGGTCAGTCGCGTGATTGTATTCCCGATCCGCGCTGGACGGATCTTCGCCCGACTCGGCTTAATAAGGGGGCCGCGGGCATATTTGCACGGGGATAATTTAGAAAGGTTAGGCGACCCATTTGATTTTTCAAATTTGTATTAATAAATTTTCCCCTATTAAAAGAGAGTTGGTTGTTTGTAACGCAACACGTATTCTTTTTTGTTGGACACATAATATTATTCAACATTTGAATAATAATTTAACAACATTTAAAATGGCTAGGTTACGTTGATTTATTGGAAATATTATTTTGCATAAACTATTGTCTCTTTTCATTAGTTAAGCATCGGTTATATTAATGAACAACATTTAATAATATTATGCAACATTTAAAATGGTCAGGTTATGTTGATTTAGTGGAATTATTATTTTGCATAAACTTTTATCTCTTTTCTTTTGTTAAGTATTAGTTACGCTAAATTAGGTTAAGTTAAGTTAGGCTTAATTTGGTTATGGGGAGGAAGGGATAAAATCGTTTACATAGATTTTTCAAATGATTTTCTTACGTAATTCGGCAGTAGTAAGTAATTAATGTAATTGTTTAATAGTTTTAGTTGCAACGCTTTGTGATTATAGTAATCGCAGAAATTGTATAGAATTGAAACAATGTGGCTTTGAAGTGTCAGACTTTGAATAATTTGTGTTTAGAATAAGAGAGAGCTGAAATTGCCCTCTGGGACACTGTATAGGTACAGTAGGAGTGGAAAAGCAGTGTAACCACGCCTCTTTGGGCCAGTTGGTCCTCCTATGCGTCCTATAACACCTTTCATTTGATGAAGTTGCTTCGACTGCTTCAATCAATTCGCAGACCCACTTGGGTCTGTTTTTCTTTTTTATTTCAGACAGTTGCTCCTCCTACTACTTCCAGCTTAGTTGCTCCTCCCACTCGGCTCTGACCAAATATAAACCTATGAAATTCAATGTAATTTATTTAGTAAAATAAAAATTGCAAAGATGGGATATGTTGGTTCTAGGATATCAGAAATCATAGAGCAACGAAACCACGCCTACTTGGCTCTGTTACTCCTCCCACTGTTACTAACCTGTCAACATATGAACACTAATATTTTCTATAAAACTAACAAGCTAACAAATCAAATTCTTGATATTTTTTCAAAGTTGCATTTTACAGATTCTTGTAAAATTTGACACAATGAATACACAAACATTAACATTAATTTTTATGGACAATAATTTACAGCGTTCACACATTACTATCACTGCGAACAATGTTTTAAACAATAATATCAAGTTCTAAAATTTGTTCAAACTCACTAAATCGAAATATATGTATATATAGATAAAATTATATTAAAATATTAATTCGAATACTAATACAACTATGAAACATTAATTGCAATTTTAATTATATTAAATTATGATAGCAAAATTATACGTTGTAAATATTATAAAGAATATGATCTATATACAAAATATCATAGTAAAATTATATGTTATAAATATTATAAAAAATATTATCTATATGCAAAATATTAAATAAAAAATTGATCCATGAATTTGAGAAAAATATAACAAAATTAGAGAAGGTGGCTAATCTCGGTCCATCGAATTAGACTCGAGACTTTTTAATGTCAGAAGTCGGCGGCGTTTCGGAATTCGTTTCGCGGCAACACGCTTTGAGGAACTCCGCGGAAATTGGATTTTATTTAACAGAGTGACACAGCGCGCGGTTTTTTTTCCCTGGGAACAAGCAAATATTACCGAATGTATCTATCAATTTATCGTAACCTATGCAACAAACCGTCGAGCTTTTCGAATGATTTATATTTGGGCGGCCGTGTTTGCCGACCGTTGGCTCACGCGTGCGCGCGCGCGCCGCGTACAAATTTGATTAACTTTATTTATTTAATAAAGAGGATTTGCCGACATCGCGACACCGGTTCGGGGAGCAAAAAAAAACGCAAAAAAGTACAAAAGAGATTGGAAGATTAAAAACGGATTACGCCGATAGGCGCAAAAAATCGATGGGCGGAAATTACGCGCGTGATTCGCCGCACGATTTTTGACCGTGTTGCGGATATATTGTCGGGCCAATTAGCGCGGCCCATTGAGACGCGCACTTATCGCCACAGTTCATTACGCAATCGCTCTGTGTTTATCGTTCCGCGGATGCTGATGGCCCTTAAGTGGGGAAACTGGTTTGTCACGCCAAATGTAAGGCGATCTAAGCGAATTTTTTTTCCGTGAAATCACGCAGCCGATCTTTATGACATTTTTAGGTTATATTACCTCGGACTCGGAGAGTGCTCTGTAATTTTTTCGTTGACAAATGTGCCATGGATGTTTATATGTAAATATTTATGTGTAGTATCTTCAGAGACTGTGCAGTAAGTTAATTATTAGCTTTATTTAATTATTTTGTTTTTTTACTAAGAAACTAGGAAACCGATCTTCGTGAAATTTTTAGGTTATATTACATTATATTCGAAGAATGTTTAGTAATTTTTTCATTGACAAATATAGCGTGGAAATTTATATATAAATATTTATGTGTAGTCATTCCAGAAACTGTACAATGAATTAACGTATTGTCAGCTTTATTTAATAACATTGTTCTTTTTTTACGGAACAATAGAACCGATCCTATCGAAATTTTTAGGTTATATTACCACGTCCTCGAAGAATACTAAATAATTTTCTCGTCGAAAAATATGCAACCAAACCGAATACACATAAACATTTACATTGAGAGTATTTCGTAAATTTTCCGCAAGAATTACGTTGGTACAGTCTGCGCTATTGATCAAATAAGACCAAAAGGTGGATTTCACGAAGTCGATAAATCAGCGTCTTCCATTAAAGCAGCTGTATACGCGGAAGCGTTTCCGCCGTCATCCCGATCCCACCCCCGCTCGAAAGAAGTTAATTATCACGACGTTTAATTATGTATTTATTTTTAGAGTCCTTTGTCGAGCTTCGAGTCCTTTACCGAGAAAAGAGTTACGCCGATTCTCGGTAACCCTTCTCTCCCCCCCCCCCCCCCCCCCCCGCCCATTGCTAGCTGACTGCTAATGAATTTTCTCTTTTTTCCGCCTTTTTTGCTCATTAGTCCCTTACCCCCGCTTCGTTCTTCCTCCCTCCCCCCCCCTCCTCCTCCACCCACCCTCTCGCAACGTCTCCGTGCTCCCTACACGCCGGCCACCTTCCGTCTTTCCCTCCTCGCGAAACCCTCGTGATCCCACGGCTGAACGAGCACTTTTCTGCTGTCCGCCGACGGTAATGGGATTCATGTAACTCGTACGCGTGCCTGTTGCAACCGTGCCGAGCACTGCCAATTCGTTGTCGAACTGGTTATTGACTCTTTCGAAGCTGTCAATGAGAGGCAACAGTCGACTGACCGACTAATGCTGAGCGATACCCTTGGTCTGGAATTATTTCAGGAAAGAGGAAGCAATGTAATGCCTCTTTGCATAATGTTTAACCGTTTGACTGCTACGCGGGGCAAAAGCGCTGCGTTCATTTGTCCTCTAAAACCGCACGTTTATTGATCATAACAGAAGATCAATAAACCTTAAGTTATCTTTTTATAAATTTTAATTTTCAAAGAAAAAAACAATTTAATGTTTATTTTACTTATTCACAATCACAATTAATATTGTTTCTTTATAATACGAAAAGAATTATTAAAAATTATTGATATTTGTCTAAATTAGAGTGTTTTATTTAACAACATCAAGTCAAAATATGTCTCGCAGATTTCGTGCGTTCTTGAAAGAATTGCTTAGCAGTCAAACGGTTAAGGACGGTATGCAAAGTATGTAGCTATTTTTTGTAGGTAGATTGTCGAATTTGTTATTGACATATGTAGGTATCAATAAGGTTAGGTCATCGTGAAATGCCACGTAGTCTGGAATTATTTCAGGAAAGAGGAAGTAATGTACGAACTCGTCCTTTTGCACAATATTTGGGTACATTATGTAGAATATACTGAATTTTTTCAAGTCTACTGTCCTGGTTGTTGACTTATACTCAGCTGTCAATGAAGAATGACTATTGACCAACTAAGTTACGATGCTGAGGAAAACATTTAGTTTAGAATTATTTATAGAAACAAGAGGTCATCTACAGGCTTTCCTCTTTGCATAATGTTTAAGGACAGTATGCAGAGTATGTAGCAATTTTTTTATATTGATTGCCAAATTAATTATTGAAATGCATAGATGTAAATAAGGGACAATTAGGTTAAGGTAACATGAAATGCTTTTTACTTTGGAATTACTTCTGGAAAGAGGAAGTGACATACAAGCTTACCCTTTTGCACATAGTTTAAGGACACTATGCAGAGTATATAGAAATTTTTTTATATGGATTGCCGAATTTGTTATTATCAATAAGAAGCAATTAGGTTAGATCGACTCGAAATGCCATTTACTTGAAGATCATTTATGGACAGAAAAATAAAAAGGAAGGACAAAAAGATGGGATTAAAGAAACACAGACTGAAAAATATAAAAAAGCATTAAAAGCGGGAGGGGTGGGGGGGAGCAATAGATAAGAAGGGACAATTATAAAAATAGAAAAATAGTGGCGACGAAAAATAGAGATTGAAAAATTGTGACAAATCGACAAATTTAGAAGGGTTGGAGGAGAAAAATAGGACAAGAGAGGGAGAAACGACAGAGAAAGAAAAGAGTTGTGGGAGAAAGGGGGTGGGGGGCTCGCAGATTCGTTAAGCGACCGATCGCCAGAGCCGGCTGGAAGATGCGTTTTTAATGATTCTTGAAACTTACCGGCCCCGCGCGAACGGTCGCGCAACGTTGCCGCCGCGTGCTCGTCCGATTTTGTAAGTCTCCCAGGACGGTTAACGAGCAGGCGAAACGTCGGGATCGGACCGTGGAGACGGGCGCGGGGAGGGGGAGGCGAAGCTGGTGGAACGAGAGGTGGGCGAAAGGGACAAGGACGGGTCGCGGAAGGGCTCGACGAAGGGTACGACATTATTAACAGTCTCTCGTTATTTATTCCTCGTTAATCCTATGCATTTATTACGCGCCACCCTGCCCTCTCTCTCTCTCTCTCTCTCTCTTCTCTCGAGGGCTGCCTCGTCGCTGGCCCTCTACGATTTTAATGAAATTTCGCGGGACAGGACCGTGTCTAAATCGCTGCTCCTGATAACCGGCCAGTTGCGAATTTCGTTTCTGCGACGGTTTTTTCATCTTTGGAGCTTGGACAGCCTTTCTGACTTTGGTTATGGTGGTTTTTGATGAAGAAGTAGGGGGTGGTAGAAGGAAAAAGAACGGGCAGGTGGGGGATGTCGAAAGGAATTTTTCATTAGAGATGTATTTTGTGAGTTTGTTTAGGATTTGGCAATGATCAATTTATAGGTTAATTTGTTGAATGGTATTATAACCCTTAATTCTATGTCTTAACCTCAAAAGTTACATTATGACTTCTAAATTATGTCTCAATTTTAAATTTAAGTAAATTTCAAACTTTAAACCTTCAAATTATGTTTTTTACATCATGAAATGATTACTAATCATAGTGTCCAAATTATATCTTTCAAATTACATTTAAATAATTATAACTTTCAGATTATAATTTCGAAGATATAACTTCCAAGTCGTAGAAATCAAATCTTAACCTTCTAATTATAAAGTTTGAATTATATATTTAAAATGATGTCCTTCAAATTATAATCTTTCAGTCATAATTAAATTAATCTTTAAGTCGTAACTTTCAAGTCATAAAAACCAAATCTTAACCTCCTAATCATAATGTTCAAATTATAGCTAGCAAATTATAATCTCCAAGTAGTAAAAACTAAATCCTAACCTCCTGATTATAATATCTAAAACGTATCCTACAAATTAGAATTTTTAAATTACAATCACGAAGTTATATTGTCCAAATCGTGACACTCAAATCATAACCTCGTAGACATAACATTATAATCTTTGAAACTCTCACAACTTCGAAGTAGTTCAAAAAATTCTGACAATATTATACTTGCTCGGATGTTGCAAAACAAAAATTAAGTTCTGAATCCAATCAAAGTATCATCCAGTGGATGATATAATGGAACGGTTAGTTCTTCAATCGTTTAACAGGGGAACTTAGGTCAGAACTATAATGTGTTGCAAGGATTAATTAAGCGACTACTTCACCTACTAAAAATAAAAAAATTCCTACGCCACGCTGCCTTAAAATTAAATTAAAAAAAACAGTTTTTTATTTGCAGAAAGTGTAAATAAACTTTATACAAGGTTATCTGCAAAATAAAAGAAATCCTTTTATCAAATTAGCAAACTAGAAAGGTATAAAAATTGCTAAACAACTGGAGCTACAAAAAGATGTGACAGTGTTGCCAAAATAAAATCTCACAGTGTTGCTAAAATAAGACCTCACAGTGTTGCCAAACTAATAACAATTTAATACCGTAATACGATCCTTAAAATCCTCTTCTGCCTGCACTGCCCTCTTATTATACTATATTTCAGAATAAATAAATTTTATTATTATAATAAATAAATTTTATTTTTATGATAAATAAATTTTATTTTCATAATAAATAAATTTTATTTTCATAATAAATAAATTAACCTTCCGTTGATAAACCATAAACAACGATCATTCTAAACGCGAATCTACCAAGCTTGCACTTAACCTAGATTACATCGCGTCTCGTCAAAATTGAAATCAGAATCAAAGGCTCGCACCATTCAACATTCCCTCCACTATCCTCTCTGCTTCCACAACATCCCCCTCCCACCCTCCCTACCACCCTTGATCCCAGTGTTCGAGTCTTCCCGCGGCATCGTTGAGGCATAATTACTCGGCCGTTAAGATAGCTTTCTCCCTCTCTTTCTCTCTCTCTCTCTCTCTCTCTCTCTCTCTCTCTCTGGAACATGACCCACACACGTAAGCTCGGACCCCGTAATGAACGGTTAGGGAACAACGACTTCTAATGGCCGAATGAAAGCAAGAGGGCCGAGAGTGGGAGAGAGGGGCGGAGGGGGTGGGGGTCAGGGAGAAGGCGGCGCGGATCGTTTCTGGCTTAAAGGTAATTTATTATCGATCGCGTTTGTAATCGCGTGTTACCTTCGCCATTCTCTCTCTCTGCCTTTCTTTACTTTCTCTTATGCTGTCTTACTCTATTTAACCCTTCCACCCCTCCCCCCCGTCTCTGTCTCTATTACATTCGTTTCTATTATTCGTTAACTCTCTTTTCACTTAACTACTCTCTTTCTAATTCTTGACCTTTGACATATTATTTCTCTTTATTATTTTTTATACTTTCTATCTTCCTTCTCTCTCTCTCTCTCTCTGTCGCTCTTTGTCTCTATACGTCTGTCTGTCTGCCTCTCTCTCTGTCTAATACTCTCTCTTTCCTTCTCGCTCTCTCTCTATCTCTATACGTCTGTCTATCTGTCTCTCTCTCTCTCTGTCTCTCACTGTTTAATACTCACTCTCTCTCCCCCCCTCTCTCTCTCTCTCCCTCTCTGTCTCTATACGTCTGTCTGTCTGTCTCTCTCTGTCTAATACTCTCTCTTTCCTTCTTTCTCTCTCTCTCTCTCTCTCTCACTCTGTGTCTCTCTGTTCCGTCTTCCCCGACCTTCGTGCCTGTCTTCCGTTTTCTGTCTCTCTATGGCGCCCGTCGGCTGACCCCTCCGGGCTAGCGCGATGAACGCTCTTAATTAGTGTGCTTAATTAATAATTCCACTGGCTATGGGAGAGGGGGTTGGGGGTGGAGGGAAGGAGGAGGAGGGGGTCGGCAGCACTCCTCTACACGGAGATGCGTGAAAACGCTCATTATGCCTTCCTGAATTCCTCGGTCGCCGGGCGCCGCGCGGCGCTGCACGGGCTCTTTGTCAACGTATTCGCGGATGGTTCTTGAGACTACCATAATCTTCGACGAGCACCGTGTACCATACTAACACGATTATACGTGGTTCCATCCTTTCCCCGTTGCTCTTGATCGACACGTGTCAGAAAATCGTCACCTATTTCTGCCGACGATCATTGTCACCAGAAATAAGCCTTTTTTAAATATTCTTTTTATTTATTGCACTCAAGTCTCAATTATTATAATTGCAGAATTTAATTCTTTAATACATATTTAATTTGTGCACATATACAATGTCCATTCTCCAATGAGCAATTTATTTTGGAAACACAATTTTTCACCATCGCGAAATCAAAGATATCGCAAGAGTGAGGTTATGTCTGAAGCCATATTAATTATTTTTGAAAAGTCTAAGTAATGTACAGAGTTGTTACTTTGCAGAATGGTTTGGAGCACAATGTAGAGCAAGTAGAATTTTTTTTAGACAAATCGTCGAATTTGTTATTCACACTCACAGCTGTCGATGAGGAGCAGTTAGGTTAGGGCAACGTGAAATGCCACTTACTTAGGAATTAAAAAATATATATTTTCATATAGGTTTGATATATTAAAATATATTGATATATATTTTATATAGTTTTGAATTTAAAGATTTATTTAATTTATATAGTTTCAAATTTTAATTTTGATATAGTTATGTCAAGGTTATGTCACTAACCTTGTAATATGTATATTAAGAAAAATGGTGATTTATTTATAAAAAACTTCGTTCGCGCAAAATCCAGCCGTGCCTAAGACTTTAATATATCAAAATCGGTAAGCGATGCTGAACTTAACTTCGGCGCGAAAGAGAGTGAAGCGTTCCCAAGAAAAGGTCCCTTCGGTCCTGTTTCCATGGCGCGGCTCGTGGAGCGTGTCCCCCCCCCCCCCCCTTATCCATCGTCTTTCCACGTGGTTTCTGCCGTTGGTCTTTCGGCGCACGGTGCAACAAGCCCGAATGGGACGCGGTTCTCGTCGCATTACATTACGTTACGTCACATTATGCGCCCCGGCGTTGCGCGCGCCCGTAACATTACGATGCTCTCCGTTATGCCGGCTGGCTGGTTAATGTTCTGTGGCAGGATTCCAGTGCCTGTCTTCTTGAAACAAAGACTCTGTTTGCCGTAGCCGAAGTGGCCGCCACGCCGTGGTCTATCGGGCCACAACTCACGATTTACATTCGGTCCCGCGTACCAGTGGCCGGCTTTCCCGCGGCAGAAACCAAGCCGGCGAGGAAACTACCGCACGGAACGTAAATTCCAAAGCAACGGGAAGCGACTCTTATGCAGCCGTAAAGATTATTATATTAGGCATTTATGGCGACGTTGACGATCCAAGGCACGCGACGGCGATCGTCCTCCTACGATGCGACGCTTTTGCTGCTCCTTTTCGATCGCTTTGCTCACTGGGGTCACTTTTTCTACATCCGCCAGCGGGATTAGAGGTTATGGTGATATTTAGATCATAATAGTTAAAGTGGAATAGTATTTCAGTATATTGTGTGAAGGGAAAGGTTATGTTGCTTTGTTTTTAACCTCTTAGGCACGACGCGCCACTATAATGGCTTTCGTGAATGTTTCGTGCTTTACTCAATTGTTTTATTAATTATTAAAGTAAACGATTCAAGTGAAAGTGTGTATGTATAAAATACACTAAGGAAAGAATGTATGTAATTATTACTATATATAGATATACGGAAAAAATATGTATTAAGAAGAAATGGTAATTTGGTTATGAAAAACTTTATTTGCGCAAAATCCAGCCGTACCTAAAAGGTTAATTATTATATAAAGCGAGTGTCATTTTTCTGTTATACGATCTCTGTTAGGTGAATCCTCTCATTTACAACCGAGAGCGAGGCATTAAAGAGTTGGACAATCTATTTAAATAAAATTCAGGGTACTCTACAAAGTGTCCTTAAACAATGCGCAAAGGGACAGGTTTGTACGTTGCTTCCCTTTTTTTTTATATAGTTTGATATATCAAAGTTATATCGAGATATATATATTTTGATATAGTTTGATATATCAAACTTACATCAAGGTATATCATGATATATTTGATATATCAAATCTATAACTCTGCGAGGTATCATCGTAGGATGATGATCTTCTATTTGAATTAAAGCTTGAAACCTCTATTTTGAGGCAGTGTTTCTGGATTTTGAGTTTGATGTACTGTCTTCATTTTAATCCTTTAGATGTGAGGTTATGTTTGACGATAATTCAAAAATCGATGACTATTGAATGATCAGTGATTACTGTTAAATGGAGAATTATTCAAAAATTGAACGATTATTATTATCATTTGATTATTTAATAATCAATGATTATTCAAATATCTATAGTCAATTAAAAATTGATAATTATATTGTTATATTTTAATATAATATTTGATATTAATTTATCTCATTGTTAATTTATTAATTTAGTATTATATAATATTTATATTATCATATTATAATATAATATAAATTACAATTCAAATATCTATGATCATTAAAAATTGATATAATAATTATGTTATCATATTATAATATAATTTTTAATATTAATTTATCTCATTATTAATTTATTAATTTAGTATTATTTAATATTTATATTATCATATTATAATATAATATAAATTACATATTATATTATAATATTTATATTATCATACTATAATACGATATAAATTACATATTATTATAAATATGTTATTACATAATATGACGTCATATAACTAATTGATCCAAAAGAGATAACTATTAAAAAATTGAACAATTACTCAAAAGTCGACGATTACTCAAAACTCGATAATTATTGAAAACTCATTTTCATTCTACTCCTAATTTTTACAAAATTCACCCTTAACATCAAAAGTCATCTATAATGCCATAAATTCTATACTAAAATAATGTTAATAGCTTTGCATATCGTGCAACACAGTTCCCTCGCGCTCATCATCGGTGTATCGCAATGCGAAACCTTCGAATTCCAGCTAGCAACCAATCCGGAATTGTTCTGTAGCATCTACCAGCTGGTAACCACACGTTTATTACCATGCGTTGGAACACACCCGCAACACCACTCAGTGTCCCTATTTAATTACGATTGTTCAAGTTTCACCGCCTATATCAACGGTTAACGTCTGTTCTACAATACTTGCCGCACGCACGCGGCCAGTTGTAAAAATAAAAAGTTATTTTAAATTATCTCGCAAACTCTGATGTAAACGACACGTTCGGTTAAACGCTGCAAACGGTCACGTGGGGTGTTCGACAACCCCCAGATAATTCTTTTTTTATAATTTACTTTTAGAATTTCTTTTTTATAATTTACTTTTACAATCTGTTTTTTTATATTTTACTTTTACAATTTTTTTTATAATTTTATTTTTTAACGCGGTGCTAAGTGGTGTTAAGCGATTGCCAAGCGATTGTCTTGTTTTTAAAGGAATAATGTTTTCGATTTTTCATTTGTTAAGTATAAATAAAGTGTACATAGTATTTATAATTTTTTTATATCAGAATAATTATTATTATTGTATATTATTATATAATTATTTAATAGTTTTTACTAATTATATAATAGGATTATATAACTATTTAATAATATTTACTAATTTTATAATAGAAATATGTAATTACTTATAATAAAATAGTAATAATAGTGATACTATAATAGAATTATATAATAAAAATAAAAGCTTCTATCTCCTTAATGCAATGCTGATTAACAAATATTAATTTGTTTATAATGTTGTTCTCGACAGTATTATATATTAAGTTCAGTATTAAATATTTTTATATTACATAATTATTATTATACAACGGAACGTCCGTTTAATTTCCAATTGACATTGATCAAAAAATATTTGTTATTGTTATTTCGATTTAATAAAAAATTACTGAAATAAATTGTTTTCTATTCCCCATTTCTTTTATAATTTTTAGTACATGTTTTAATCGTCACTTGAGCAGTTAATAATTCCCCAAAAATTTGTTCGAAATTAACAAATATATCGTTCATAAATCAACAAATTATTTAATAGCGTACAGTACAACAATTACTTTTGCAATCGTTATTTTAAAAAACTTGTTTCACATTCAGTTCACTGATAAATGATATATTTGTTTTGTAGTTAGTATTAAATCCATTTATTATTTTAAATAATGAATTATGTTACAATCTCTGTCGCAATTATTTAATAATAATTGAAAGAATAGTCACCGTGATAAATATTGATGATCCCCACAAAATGATCGCCGTGAACGTCGCTGTAAATTTGCTCCGACAAAGAGTTCTACGTAGAACGACGCTAATCTCCTTGTAGCAGCATTTGTTCGGTGTGTTGTTGCGTCTCGAATAACCGGACGAATTAAAGGGAGCCCCGGACAAAACCCAACCGCAGCCGGTCCTTTTAATATACAGAGTGTTTCACGTAAGGTGCTTTTACTACCTCATAAAGGAACCGTATCCATTCCGTGGAAAAGAAGTGAGCTTCCATTTACAGAAAAATCCTTACTACCCGCGAGAGCCAAGCTTACTTTTATCCTTGCAACTTTCATACCGCAAATCCTCCGTACAATCGAAATAGTCGAGGTTAACAACAATATTTACGTCGCGTTTACATCGCGTACAGTCGATCCATCAGTCGCCGGATATCTAACCTAAAAGAACCACGGAGATATGGAGACGGGAATTGTGCTGGAAGGCTCCGTTACAACCTTGCAATAATGATAATGATAATGATGACGATGACGATGACAATAATGATAATGATAATGACGATGGCGATGACGATGACAATAATGGTAATGATAATGACGATGACAATAATGATAATGATAATGATAATGACGATGGCGATGACGATGACGATGACAATGACAATAATGATAAAGACAATGACAATAATAATAATGATAGTGACGATGACGATTACGATGACGATGAGGATGTCGATGACGATAATGATAATGATAATTATAATGATGATGACGATGACGATGACAATAATGATAATGATAATTACGATGAGGATGACGATAACAATAATGATAATGACAATGATTATAATAATAATAATAATAATAATGAGCATGATTTTTGATGATTCGACAGGCAAGACTCGCGTTTTTGCAAAAATAAAATTGTTTAACCTTATGTAATTTTGGAAATTTTTAAGCTTCGATTTAACTGAAATTGTAAATTTAGATGACAAGGTATTAGGGTGTCCAATAAATTTTTTAAATATAATATAGATACCATAATTTAGGTATATTATATCACTACTATAGTAATACTATTTATTAAATAGTAATATGGTATAGTAATAATAAAGGGTTGAAATGGAGACAGTACATAAATCTCAAAATCGAACAACATAACCTTAAAGTGGAGGTATGAAGTTTTAACACTCCAATTAACAAAATTCCAAAGCATTATCAATTCTCCGAAAAAGTATAATTTATTCTATAATTTAAAATCGAAAAATCGACATTTCGTAAATAGTTATGTTATTGTCGAACCACCGTGCGTTTGGCAAAAATGACGAGTATCGGCGCGCACGGGCAGCCACGCAGCCAAACAAGCCACGAGGTTTGTGGGCGAAACGATTATTGGGGCCGAAGGAATCCCGCGTCCTGAAAAAGCTTCTTCGGCACGAATCGGGGTTACATTCCGTAATTGAATGGAAAGTGATTCCTATTGTTCGGCCACGGTGTCCTCTTTCGAAGGAAGTTCCGACATTTTTAGCCCGGGGGAAGTACGGAGCCGACGAATGTTTTCGCTGCCGGGGCCAAAATACGCTGAGAAGTATCGGCGACTTCTTCGTGGACCTGAATTATCGATTCCGGACGACGCTGGATGCCCATTGCGAATTGTTTGGTTCGGTTCTTCGGCTCGCGGGTCATTAAGGTAAGGAACAACGCGGAACATAACCTCTGTGTCGTGCAATAGAAAAAAGTTTAGAAAAATTGATGTCAAGGTTATGTTAATAGTGACTAGATGATAGTATAACAGGGAATTTATTTATAATAAATTATGAGATGTATATGTAGATATATAGGAGGTTTCAAAATTATGTTACGTAAGTGAAATGACAGGTTCCTGAGGTCATTTGAAGTAACTTTTTCCTTAGCACAAATTCAATCCGTAGCATCGTTTACGAGTTATTAACGAAAAACGTTGACCAATGAGAGACGAGCTGGGCTGGCGCGAGAGTCAATAAACGTCTAGAGTGACTCGCATATTATTGGATCGCTTTACAGTCGGCTGACGACTCTAAAGCGTTATTAAAAATTATTATTTCACGATTAAAAAATAGTTTTAATATTATCAAATTTGTTTATGTTTAATAAAATATTAAAAACATTTGCATGTTGCATCAGTCGCAAAATTCAATATCATATGTATATGAAATACACCCCGTTATATTAAATAGAAATACTATCAGTCATAAAACTCAACTTACATTAACCTAACCTAACTTAAACCTTTTATTGTCGAAAGCAATGCCAGAAGTTTCCATAAAATAATTATCCACCGTTTCGTTCATCAACGATAAAATTTATTTATCGCTCGCATTATACAAAAATAATTCCCTGCTATTTCCCAAACACCTGCTGCCACACGCTTACACATACACGTGCACACATATACCATAATCGGTCCGCGCGAAATTCACACTCGATCTCACACGAATAAAACCGCGCGAGCACCTGAACCCTCAATTCGTGCCCAAGAACGCACAATAAACCTTCATAAACGCGTGTACGACGTACCTGCGAAGAAATATGTAGGTGGATCCACGCGTCGGCCGTGCGGTATAAGTTCCTCCGAAGAACGGTGCGAGGAAGAGGGGCGGTGGAGGGGAAGGGGTTATTGTAGGACGTTGGGGAGGGAGGGTTTGGCAATCCATATATGCAGATCCGAGATTCGCTGGCAGTCGGGTTCGATTCCCTCCCCGCTCGAAGTTATTATCACATATATTAGACAACTGACCCGGCCACCTCCGGGCCACCACCGGCTGGATATATACAGGGTGATCCATATAAATGTCGCCAAGACTTTGCGAGCGTTTTCGAGAATTTATAAGAAATGGTCGTGGTGTGACGGGTCGTCGAATTCGTCTCGACGACAGCTGTAATATCAAAATATCAAAATATCAAAATATCAAAATATCAAAATATCAAAATATCATAATATCATAATATCATAATATCATAATATCATAATATCATAACATAATAATATAGTAATATAGTAAGACAGTGATTTAATATAGTAATATAGTAATATAGTAATATAGTAATATAGTGATATAGTGATATAGTGATATAGTAATATAGTAATATAGTAATATAGTAATATAGTAATATAGTAATATAGTAATATAGTAATATAGTAATATAGTAGTACACTAATATAATAATATATTATATACCATTCAATTTAAAAAAATGCAGCTGATCTTGAATTTTTTTAATAACATAGTACTTGGATAAACTTTCTATATAGCAATCTGTAGACAATTGAGAACTAAGTAACTTTTGTTAGTAACATTTTCTTGTTAGACTCTTGAAAATGGTTATAAAATTGTAGTGCAGACTGACATGGAACACTCTGTATATATATAATAAATTATTCGAACAAAGAATATTATTTTAAACAAGTTTTCAGCTATTGAATTATACTAATAAAGAATTGTATAAATAAAAAGTTACTCAATCGAAGAATTATTCCATAAAACATTGTTCCATAAAAAAATATTCCACAAAATATTATACCGTAAAATAGTAATTCGTATTTGCCAAATAGAAAATTATTCGCATAAAGAAATCTCCGAGTAATAAATTGTATATTACTACAGACGAATAATAAAAATAAATAAAATAATTATAATAATTATATTGTATAAATATTAAATATTATTCCATAAAATAAATATTCATATTTGTCGAATAGAAAATGATTAGTATAAAGAAATCACAGAGTAAAAAATTATACAGTATTACAGACGAATAATAGAAATAGCTCGAATAATGAATTATTCGAATGAAATATTCAATGGAAAGGGATACATTTAGTTAATAATCTAAGACAAATATTTGTTCGAAACAATCGGAATAATGTTCAACTATGGTAGAAACACTGTTCCAAAATCACGTGTGAGAGTGGTAGATCCCTCTGCGTACGTCTCCCGCGTGCTGGCCCGGGAACTCACCCACCCCCGAGCGGTTTCTCTGCTCCTCCCTCCCTCTTCCTCCCGGTCCCCTGCCCCTCCTCACGCCACCTCCGTAGCACCGGATACAATATCGTGCCGGCTCAACCGCGCGGTTATGGTAAGAACCCTTTATTGTTTTATATTGTTTCCAGGCTGCCTTTATTATATGGCCGGGGCCGGCCTCCACTCCGCAGCCCCGGCCAGGATCGAAATAAAATTGCCGCGAACGCGCCCTGGTATTGCGGAAAGGATTACCAAGGGCCGAGCCCCCCCCCCCCCATATTTAGAGCGACACGGAGGTCCCGGAACGGGAGCGGCGACAATTGTTCCATGATTTTTAATTGACACGATTTTATGCGTCTCGCGACGTTCCTGGAGACGTTTGTTTTTAAATGGACGTTGTTGAGACGTTCCAGATTGTCTCGTTTCAGATTGCGGAACGAATCTGGTTCGGGACCTCTTTGGGACGTGTCGAGGACGTTCTGAAAGAGACGGAGGAAATGGGACGTTCTGAGACTGATGTCTGAAATGGGACGTCTCGAGACAGATGTCTGAAATAGGACGTCCCAAAAGAGACATCTAAAATGAGACATCCTGAAAGAAATGTCTGGAATAGGACGTCCCGAAAGAGACGTCTAAAATAAGACATCCTGAAAGAGATGTCTGAAATGGGACGTCCCGAAAGAGACATCTAAAATAAAATATCCTGTAAGAGATGTCCGAAATAAGACATCCTGAAAGAAACATGTGAAATGAGACGACTCGAAGCAGACGTATTAAATGAGACGTCTGGAGACAGATGTCTGAAATAGGACGTCTGGAGGCAGATGTCTGAAATAGGACGTCCCGAACGAGATAAGACATCCTGAATGAGAAGTCTGAAACAGGACGTCCTGATAAAGACATCCTGAATGAGACGTCACGAAGGATATGTCTGAAATGAGACGTCACGAAAGATATGTCTGAAATGAGACGTCTCGACAGAAATGTCCGAAATAAAACGTCACGAAAGAGATGTCCGAAATAAAATATTCTGAAAGAAACGTGTGAAATAAGACGTCTTAAAGACGTTTCAAAGCATTCATATTGAACAAATCATCTGAAAGATATCTCGAAAGTGATATATGAAATGAGACATCCCGAAATTGATGTCTTAAATAAGACATCACAAAACAAATACACGAAAGGAAACATCCTGGTACAGACGTCAGAAATAGGACGTTTTAAAGATATCTTGATATCCTGACATCATTTCCAACATGCGAAAAAGAGGATGTCGGAAGAACGTCCCAAAGTAGACGTTTAAAAAGACCACTTTCGTATCAATCCTACAGTTGTATATCGTTACTATAAATATTACAGATAAATCTTTTTAAATTTTTTAAAAACAGACGTCCTAATCAAATATATAAACAATGAATTTTTCAATTTTTCATAAATTTTGTATAAATATATTATACGATATTAAACACTCCTAAATTCAAGCAAAAATTATAAAAGCACAAAAATTCAACCCCAACATAATTGAGAATACAATTAACGCGAACAAGTATAATAATTTCCAATTTTTTTATATTTGCGCAAAGATCAATTGGAGGTTATGTTGCAGGGCGATGAAGAGTCGATCTCTCCATTAACAATAATCATATACACACAAAACCCATGTAAACTCTATGCTAGGTAGATTGACAACGTCATAATCTCTCCACTGACAACGACATAATCTCTCCACTGACAACGACATAACCTTGACGTTAAAGGAAAAATTAGGTGTCGTGCGAGTAGCTAGTTCAGTTTGGGGGATTCTATGTCCATGTGCCGCAGAACATTTCGAACACGTGGAATGTAACACAGTCGATACGTAACCCGAGAAGTTCGAGACCGATAACGACGGCGTGATAGAGCAGAATGCAGTTGATCCTGTACCAATGCAAACCAATCCTGTTGACCTATGACCTGCCGGACCTGATACGGTCAAGTTGCGTGGCGTGGAATTTGGCGCCGCAGTGATGCGGGCATTTGTTGGAAACGTTTGTTCCAACCGTGTCAAACAGTTCAAATATTCACAAAGATATGGAAAGTTTGGCAAACTAAAACAAATTTCAAATTAACAGAAACCTTTTTGGAGGTGTATATTATAAATTTTCTTAAACCAGCTCAAAATTAGTTCAAAGCAACTCAAACTTTTTTGAAACAATAGAAATTTGTTAAAAATAAAGCTAGTCTTCACAGCAATTGATACTTCTTCATAGCTGGTCAAATTTTCTCACAGCAGCTCAAATTTGCTCATAGTAACTCAAACTTGTTCACATTGACCTAAATCTCAAAGCAATTCAAATTTCTTCACAGTAATTCAATTTGTTTTCAAAGCAACTCAAATTTCCTCAAATACCATAGCTTATAACCCCACAAATTTTGTTCATAAGTCAAATTTGCTCATAGAAACTCAGATTTCTTCAAAGTAATTGAATTCATATTCAAAGCAATTCAAATTTCCTGAAAATAATTCCAACTTTCTGACAGTAACTAAAATTTCCCCACAACTCCAAACCATAGCTCATAACCACTCAAATTTTGTTCATAGCATCTCAAATTTGCTCATGACCAACTCAAACCTTTTCGAAGTAATGCGAATTTTCTTAAATTAACTCAACCCTTCTCATAGTATTCCAAATACTCTCAAATCAACTCGTCTCATAGTAACTCAAATTTTCTCAAACCACTCTGAACCTTCTCAAAGCAAACCATCTCAAAATCTCTTGAATGCAAAATAAGTTATCCTGAGCCAATTCTAGCCTTCTCAAAACAACTCAAACCTTTTGAAACCGACCCGAAACTTTTCATACAGCAACTTAAATATTCGCAAAGAAATTAAAAACTTTTCAAACCAGATCGAAGCTCAAAACAACTCACACTCTCTCAAAGCGAGACAAATTGTCTCATATGATTGGTTTGAGAATGTTTGAGTCGATATGAGAAAATTTGAGTTGTTTAAATTACTGTAAAAAGATCATAGTTGTTTTGAGAAAATTTGTGTCACTTTGAAAATGTTTGAACAAATTTGAGATTTAATTTATTTTGAGAAGTTTTTTTTAATTGTTTTGAAGGAACTTGAGTTGTTATGAGAGCACTTGAATTGTTATGAGAGAACTTGAGTTGTTACGAGAGAACTGGAGTTGTTATGAGGGAACTTGTGTTCATATGAGAAAATTTGAGTTATTGGGAGGAAATTTGAGCTGTTTTGAGGAAGTTGCTTTGAGAAAATTAGAGAAACTTTGTGAAAGTTTGAGTTGTTTGAGGCTTCATTTCTTTTGAGACAGTGTGTATTGTTTTGAGCGAACTTGAGTTGTTTTGAGAAAATATGTAATTGAAATGAAATTTGGGTTGTACGTGAGAAAAATTGAATTATTGTAATAAAATTTGACTTGTCGTGAGCAAATTTAAGTTACTACGATCAAATTTGAGTTACTATGAGCAAAATTTGAGTTGCTATGAGCAAGTTTGAGTTGCTACAAGTAATTTCGATTGTCTTTCAAAAACATTCATTATTTGAAGAACTTCTGAAATCTCCAACTCAACAAAAATTTGTCAAAAAATTCCCATTCTCAAAGGTATCTCAAATTAATTATAACCCCAAAATTGTCAAAACTCATCAAAACGGTTTTCACTTTCATTTTCAATATCTTCTGCTGAACATATTAAAAACGATATTATGAAGCTCATCCAAATTACACTTCTTCTTCTACATTATTCTTCTACAATCGAATAAAATTTGCCAAAAACATGCCCCACCCATAATCACAACATAACCTCAAACCTAAAAATTGCCGAAATTAGTTCGCTCGTTTTAGCAAACGATTCGTTGCCGGTTGAAAAACTCCTCGCAGGCAGATCTTATGATCGCAAGGCCGAAGGCCGTGCGAGCGTCGG
Source organism: Augochlora pura (assembly GCF_028453695.1). Taxonomy (NCBI): domain Eukaryota; kingdom Metazoa; phylum Arthropoda; class Insecta; order Hymenoptera; family Halictidae; genus Augochlora; species Augochlora pura. The sequence goes on from NC_135782.1 coordinate 14,158,179, forward strand.
CCATTTATTCCGGACACCCTTTTACAACCCCTATTACCATCCTTTCGCCCGGGTACGACGCTTCAATCGGAATTGATGAACGGGTTTGTTCCGCGAGCGAATTTGACGCGGCTGTTATTTCACGCGCTATCTTATTCCATTAACAACTCTGTATAGTTCGTGCCATGGGGGAGGGGGAGTGGATGCGGAGCGAGGGGCGTGGCGGGGTCGCGGAATGTTCGCGCGCTCCATCAACGACCGTGTGCGGCAACGAGCGAGCGATAATCGACGTGTAATCGTCCATTTGGCCCCGGACAACCGTGCCCCGCGAACAAACAGCTTTGTCCGTGTTGATAGGCGTGTAAATATTGTAATTAAAATGTTCGATAATCATTGTCATTTTTCGGACGGCGCGGGCGGGCGGGGGAAGAGAGGGGAGGGGGGAGAGGTGGTACACCACCACTTCGAACAGTTTACGTTACGTTATGGCGGCGCGTCGAGCAAACAATGAGCGAAACGCGAGCACCACAGGGCCCGAAGCGCGTTATTGTCAATTTCACGTTTCCTCGCCCGTTTATCGTTCGCCCGCGCCGTTTTCCCGCGCGATATCGAATCGCTTTAATAAATACAAACTGCCGGGCGCGTCGCCGCTTAAACGTACCTCGTCGCAGCCTCGGCTGTCGCACGGGTAACAGTGGTCTGGAAGGAGAAATTTCTTGGACAAAAGTCGATTTTCTATATTGAATATTCTGGAGAAAGATATTTTTTCGTGGAAATTTTCAGGTTATGTCGGGTTCATCTTAAAAATACGTTGAGGTTATTTGACGACCTTTTGGAGGTTATGTCAAAGTTACATTCGAAGTTATTTGAAGATATCTTCGAGGTTATGTTAAGATTGTGTCGAAGTTATATTGAGGTTATTTCAAGATTTTTTCGAGGTTATGTCAAGGTTTTTTTGTCCGAGAGAGACAAGATCAAGACTTTTGTCCGAAATTTCCGGACAAAAGTCGATTGTTCGTGTTTTAAATTCTAAGGAATTTTTTTTTTTCTTGAGAAAGTAATCAGGTTATGTCAAAATTTTGTCACGGTTATGTCAAGGTTATATAAAAGTTATGTTAAGATTATGTCAAAGTAATGACAAGATTATGTTAAAGTAATGACAAGAGCTTACGTAACCTCAAATTAAATTTAATTAAAGTCAAATTGAGGTTATGTAACTCGTCGTAATCTTGATATTCACTTGGTGAACCATGGTCTGGAAGTCAACGTTTCTAGACAAAAATCGATTTTTTTAAAATTCTACAGAAAAATCTTTTTGTGTTAAAATGTTAAAGTAATGTCAAAATTATGTCGCAGTTATGTCGAAATGATGTCTCAGTTATGTCAGGATTATGACACAATTATGTCGAGATTATATCCAATTTATGTGAAGATTTCATCAAAGTAATGCTAAGATTTTGTCAACGTCATTTCGAGGTTATGTTACTCACCATAATTTGGGCAGTTGCTTAGCAATTCATAGTCTGAAAGTCAAAATTCCAGGACAAAAGTTAATTTTCGCCTCTTAAATTCTTCAGAAAAATCTTTTCCTGTAAAAATTTCAACCATTTAAAACCCTTAAATTCAAAGTATTAACAATTCCGACGGTTAGACGCTATATTTTAATAGCAGTATAAACAATTTCGAGGCGACTAAAAACGTTTGTTTCAACCGAATAAACGTCCCTGTCCTGTGTAGTGTTACGAGCCGAGGGCCACTGCACACGTGGCCGGAGGTTATATGAGTTTGTGCGGATATTTTGTATGGAATGCGTGGACTGGCCGATGCCTCTTTCATCACCGGGTCGCCACTTAGTAGGATAAGGTTTCACGGACTGGCCGTTGCCTCTTTCATCAACGGGTCGCCGCTAGTAGGAAATTGCGTGGAGTGGCCGTTGCCTCTTTCATCAACGGGTCGCCACTAGGTGTAGGGATGGTTCACGGACTGGCCGTTGCCTCTTTCATCAACGGGTCGCCGCTAGGTGTAAAGGTAGGGTAAGCGTGGACTGGCCGTTGCCTCTTTCATCAACGGGTCGCCACAAGGTGTAAAGGTAAAATGTTTCGTGGACTGGCCGATGCCTCTTTCATCACCGGGTCGCCACTTTAGATAGGAAATGCGTGGACTGGCCGTTGCCTCTTTCATCAACGGGTCGCCACTGGGGGATAGGTTTGGTTCACGGACTGGCCGTTGCCTCTTTCATCAACGGGTCGCCGCTAGGAGGAAATTGCGTGGACTGGCCGATGCCTCTTTCATCACCGGGTCGCCACTAGATAGGAAGTTGGTTTCGTGGACTGGCCGATGCCTCTTTCATCACCGGGTCGCCACTTATTGGGTAATAGGGTTTTGGATTGACTCTACTTTTGCCTCGTAACTTCAAAGAAATATTAATAGATACACCTCGAGCGGCAAAGGTGTATCTTTGTGGGATCGTTACCAACAACTGACTCGAACTGGGAGATGGAATGAAATAACTTGTACACTGAATTGAAAGTAAACTAATATAATCTAACAACTTCAGTCTGTTACAAGTGCGTAAGTGTAGTGTAAGAGTCGCGATGGTCCTAAGACACGCTCCCTGGTTTTCGCACCAAGTCGGCGGGGGTTAACTATTGCTCGAAGGAGAACTTGACTCGATCTTGCTACGTCTCGCGTCGTGGTTAGACTTGAAACTGCCCCGATGAGAAGAGAAATCTTAGCCCTTTTATACGCGGCTGAACTAGAATATTTGGTGGTGGGGACTGGGCCTACGTGACCAGATCATCCCGCGGATGATACAGTGACCTGTGGTCCCAGCCCTTAAACTGGCGTCCGTTAGAAAACTAAACATTTCTTATGTTTGAATCGTGGGGGCCTACACCGCGGATGGTACAGTGACTCGGAAACAGGTGGTCCCAGCCCTTAGGCTGGCGTTCGTCGGAAGACTAAACATTTTTGTATTATGATCGCGGAACCGTGCTCCCGGCCGACGTTAGCTAGCGTAAACCTTCAAGAAGGAGCAGAAAAAACGTCGGGAGTAATCTCCGTACGTAACAGTAGCAACAGGTGCGTTTTAAGCATAAAACTCTGTCTCAAATAGTTTTTAACAGAGCCCCAATGAATAAATATCAAAAATAGTGTAAAAATGATAGGATGAATTATATGAAACTTATAAGAAAATTAATATAGAAAGTAACACTTTGAACAATATTTAGAAAAAATTATTACCAGTCGAAAATTCTAAAAACAATATTTAAAAAGAAAACGCAGTTCACTTTGATTTGGTAAATGTTAATGTTTATTTTTGTTTTGTATAACAATCTAACAGGTGTCCAGACAAATTCAAGAAATTACCATGATACAATCTGGAACCTTGAAATAATTATAAAATAATATTAAACTTCGAAAATGAATTTTATATTACACTGTTTTATTTACCAAAAATTGTTGCCAAGAATAATTGTTCGCTGAGCTTGCATTAACTATAGAGTCTTTGTACATCATTTACTATACATCTTGTACCATATACTTCCAAATCATTTATTTCTAGGGCTCCGTATAATAATTATAAAAATTGTTTAATAAAAAAATCAAATGTCGCCAAAAATATCACAATTTTGCAAGCAATTTAAAATTTTTATTTAACAACAAACGCTTCACTGACGTCAAAACTTCACCACGAGTTTCTAAAAATTAATTTCAACTAATGCGTTCCTAAATAAATAAATAAATAAAAACAGCACGGCTAATTCACGGATACGTCGAAATCGTTTCTTTTCAGAAGCTCTGCCAATCGGACGAAGTTTACCCTTCCCTTTCAGTCACGGGAACATGAAACTATAGAACTATGACAATATTACAAGTTCACCCCGCAAAATAAGGTTCGATCTCCAGGCTGAGGATATTCGATAGTATTCACTGTTTTCTCGGCGAAGTCCGCACCGAACCGAGAATCTGTATTAAGAGATCGGTCTTCCGGGGTAGAAGAAGTATCAGGAATTCTTTCATCGACGAAAATGGGATCCGGTGGAACGAACTGCGCCGGGGACTCGGATGACTTCAATTCGCCCGGGAAACATGTTTAAAAGCAAACTTTCGTCGGACGACTGGATCGGCGATCCAGGATTGAGCACCGGAAAATTCATTTCGAGCGTCGCGGAAAACTCCGCGCAACTTCCGCAGCGTTTCTAATTTTGATCACGAGCGCGACAAATTGTATAAACAAGATACACAAACGAGCCTAAATTCATTTATACTTAATCCTTTGCGGTCGTATGTCTACTCGCAGCCAAAAGATTTTATTTAAAATTTATTTAAAAATTATAATTAAATTATAAATAATATCTATAATTTATTTAAAATTTATCTAAAAATTATAGTTAAATTATAAATTGAATTACTGTCCAAATTACTGTCCACTGAAAGAAAATTAATTACAACCAGCATAACTTATGTATAAATTTAATACGACCACAAAGGGTTAAATCGAGGTATTATGAAAATATGAAAGTTGAAAGTGTCGAGGAAATTGAACCAAAAAGTGTTGCTATTAAATTTGTTGTAATTTCAGGAAAAAAATTGTTCGACGATGTACCTTAACTCATTTTGAAGCTTGAAATCTCTACTTTCGTTTCGATTAATTCATTTTCCTCCACGATTTTTTCACAACGTTCGATATTAAAGATATATTATTTTCAACAATCCATAAGAATTTACGAGTCCCTCTAATCATTGAAAAATTTTTGTTATTAATGAAACTACCACGAATTTGAAGATTGAAGTCTCCTTTTTGCAATGAGTTTTTAAATTTTGTTCTACGATTTTTTTTACTCGATTTATGGCGGTTTCAATAAGAGGCATATTTCTAAATAATAGAATGCAACACGTGACCGAACTTGGTCTTCTATTTAATACAATAAAACAACTAAAAAAAATCGTAGAACAAAATTCGAGTAGTCGTTGCAAAGAAGAACCTCCAATCATCAAATTCACGCCAATGTCACGGGACCGTATCGCGTCTCGAACTATATACCGCACTATTAACTCCTTCCGTGTCGTTCACTTGAGAGTTATAAAGAATTATCGAAATGTATGTGATAAAAAGGAGTCGTAGAATATTTCCGTAGAGAATATTTGCGGACTATTATAAAGTACGTGATCGGCGACGAAAATAAAGAGGTGTTACTTGGTTGGAATGCGGTTAACGAATAATCTTTATTGGAGTGGACATTGGTTCTTATATACAGTCTTGTTATCGGTGTTTAGGGTATTGGGTTGCTTTCCGGTGGCTATCGCTTTGCTGGGTGGTCGCCCTGCTTCACACCAACATCGCTCCAAAATAAAATTCTGTACAGAATTTACAGCCGTTCAAATCGGACCATTTCCAAGGAAAAACATGTCTCGCATTTTCTACCTGGCATTTCATACCTAAAAAGGTTCCCGAGAAACTAGACCGATAGCTCAAAAGTAGAAGCTTTCAGCTTTAAAATGAGTCCACGTGCACCATCCTGCGTCTCTTATTTACAAAACTGCAATGATTCAAAGATCGACAATTCGCCGCGAATCGTTCGGAGACCTCCTGGAACAGCTGTAAATATTTCTGCCATAATCGCGGCTCCCGAAAAGAGAGTATCGCAAAACAAATAGCAGCTTCTGCCCTGTGTTTCTTCCGGGCTGGCTCGATCGTGCCGAACGATCGGCAATCGACGCGTCCCGTGTGTCTTCCGTCGGCGACCGCAACGCGAAATCGGTGCTCGGCCGCGAAACGGCGCGAAAATCGCACGCACACGCTCGTCACGCACCCCCGTATTTACCTTGCGGTTTCGATTGCAGCTTATTTAAATAGAAATCACGCGCAGCGGAACGGGCGCGCCGATTATCGCCGCCAAGCGACGCTGAGAGGCCCCGAGGGTGCCCGTGCCCCCCCGAGCGGCAAGAATTCCTATAATGCGGGCACGTAAGTGATGAAGATTGCTCAGAGAGCGGTGTTGATTCATATAGCAATCGACTCCGAGTGTCACCGAGCGTCTCCGAGTTATACCGAGCGCCTCCGAATCGCTACGAGTGGCAACGATTGCTCACGGAGCGCCACTAATCTTCTAATCACTCCGAGTGCTTCCGAGTCGCTCCAAGTGGCAATGATTCCCCCACCGAGTGCCTCCGAGTCGCACCGAGTGTCGCCGAGCGTCACCGAATCGTTCCGAGTGCCTACGATACTCACACCGAGCGCTTCCGAATCACTCCGATTGCTTCCGAATCACTCCGAGTGCTTCGGATTCGCTCCGACCGGCGCCGAGCGCCACTGAGCGTTACCGAGTGCCTCCGATTCCCCTACCGAGCGTCTCCGACTCGCTCCGAACACCTCCTCGCGCCTCCAACTGGGTCCAAGCCACTCTCACCCCCTCTACTCTACCCCCTCCACCTAAAATCCCCATTCCAGGGCCCAAGGCCCAAATTCAAACCACCGCCAGTTATGCGATCCAATCATAATTGCATCGAAGTGTGATCGAAATCGATAACGCCCGTCCAACTGAGCACCACTGGTCGTCCCGAGCCCTTTGTGCTCGCGGATAACGATCATTATGCGATCGTAATGGCGCGAGATTGTCGGTCTACACGCTCGGTCCACTCGTGTAAAGCCACCACACACACCCGGCCCCCATACAGCCCCGTATTGTAAACCCACCTTCATCGCAGCGATGTATCAATTTCTCAGAAGACACGATCGCTCGATATAACAATCTGCACGGCCGGCCGATCGAGATCGATCCTTTTGCTTGGGCCCTATATTGCAGCGAGTGACGCGGCCGGACGACCCTGCTGCCCTCTGGGCTGCTTACTTTGAGGAGAATGGTAAGCCTTGAGCATGATTGCTAATGTTTAGGGGTAGTAGGGTGAGGGTTGGTTTTGTTGAGTTTTGTTCAGGATATTTGGGATATTGTTGATTTGTATTTTTAATTGGAGCTTGAAGTGTGTGAGACTGTGTTGTTTTATTGTTTTTGCAGCTAAATTGTTCGTTAGACAAACAAAATATTAATATGGTATATTAATAGGCAACATATTATATTAATATTATAACATATTATATTGACATTACAATATATTATATTCATATTATATTGGTATTATAATATATGATTTTGCAAATGATAACCGATATGATAGTCAAATGATGAAAATTCGTCGTTTGTATATTATGGAAAATAATTGATATTTGTTCTTTTAATTCTAAATCAATTAAATTCTAATTTTTACCAAACAGAGATGATTTTAATCAAAGATGGTATAATTGTAATCATTACTGAAAAATATCTAATTTTTTACAAATTATGTCAAGGTCATGTCAAAGTTATTTTTACAAGTTATGTCGTTCTTTATATAGATAAAATTACTGTTAATTGGAAATTTTGAGTGTTTTAATAGCGACGAATGTTTGTTAATAATATATCAGTAGTGCAGTGTGTATAGTATGTGTAATCGACTTTTTGGATATGTTGGGAGTGTTAGGAATATTAGGTATGATAGGTATATTAGGTTAGGTATGCTAGGTATATTAGGTACGTTAGGTATAGTATGTATGTAAATTATACTAGGTATATTAGGCACATATTAGGTATATTTTGGCTACGTCAGGCATGTTTGGCACATGCTACGTATATTTCAGACATGTTAGATATATGTTAGGCATATTAGATATTATATCAAACATGTTAGGTACATTAGGTAAACATTAAATACCTCAACTACCCATTAAGCATAAACTACGCTCCTCCTAGGTTATGTTTAAGACACGTTCCCTACGTCAACTATATGCTTATTAATTACTGTACCTATAGGTTAGGCTCAAGTAAGGTCCATAATTTTTCACGAACATATCTCTCTCACCATAAAAAATATAAACTTCTCGCATAATATAATATAGCACAAAATAATATAGTATAGTACTATAATATAATATAGTATAGCATAGCATATCACAGCATAACATACTATAGCATAGTATAACATACCATAACATAACACAGTATAATATAGGATAGCATAGCATAGCATAATATACTGTAGTATAGTATAGCATAGCGCAGCATAATATACTATAGCATAGTGTAACATATTATAGCATTACACGTATATAAATGGACATTCTTCGCGTATATGTATATACGGCCGTCGGAGCGAAAGGGTTAATTTCCAAGACTTCGGTAACCGGATTCCTCCGAGTAACCGTGTCATCGCTCGCGCGTTTACACGGACCTGCTTAGGTTCGCGCAACCGAGGGATGTCCAACGCTAAATCTCGTCTGCTTGTTTTTGAAAATCGAACGGAAGCGAAAGAGTCGTCGCGCGGCTTTTGTAACCCGGCACGCCGTCGTTCCCGGCGGACGGACAGAGGGGCAGTTTTATCGTTCGCGTAGAAATTTACGCGGCGAGTCGTGGATACGTGTGCCGCCCCCCCCCCCCCCCCACGTGGTGCGTCGTTATCGATCGGCATCCAACGGCGGAAACGCATCTTTGAGCGAGCGCGAGTTGTAACCGAACACGGGGGCGCGCCTCGTTGATTTAGACGTCGGAATGCCGGCGGTAGAAGAGCGCCGCTCGCCGCGCGCCCGGCAAATCCCGTATAATTTACGACCGTTCGGATTCGGTCAAAGTAAATTAAACGTTATTAGAACAAACTTCGTGCTACCAGGAGGGGAGGGGGGAGCGCGTGCTGTATATTAAGCCGGCACCCGCGCTCCGAAATATTCCGTTGTTACCGGCCCCATTTAATTCTTTCGAGTCAGGAAAAATCTCGCGGGGCGTATCTCCGCTGATGACACTGCGCCTGTTTCGTTGCCGCGGAGGAACCATCGGCGTCAATGTTTCCAATAACGCTGCGCCGCGCGCGGTTCAAATTTTTCCATAATTTTATGCTTTATGAAGCGCGAGCGCGACGGTGAAGTTGCAGAAACGGTGAAATAAAAATTCAATTTTTATCGTGGCTTTATTTCTCTATGGTAATAGCGATCACACATTTCTCTGATATTAAATGTCGGCCTGATACAGTACATGCTTATCGAGCTCATTAAACTGTAAACTTTTTACTGTATGAATTATTTTATATACTCTGAATTATATGTTTATACATGGTATTTAATTAAAATATTATATAATATAGTACAGTATAATAGAGTATAATAGAATATAATATAGTATAACATAGTATAATACAATACAATAAAACATAGTATAGCATAGTATGAATATAGTGTGAATTTTTTTTTACTCCGAATTATATGTTTATATATGGTATTTAATTATAATATTATATAGTGTAGTACAGTATAATAGAATATAATATAGTATATAGTATAGCATAGCATAGTCATAGCATAGCATAGCATAGCATAGCATAGCATAGCATAGCATA
>NC_135782.1:14167680-14227062 GCF_028453695.1 Augochlora pura
TGCCGTATGAACAGAAACAGAGAGACATTGAAAGGCGATTTTTCACTTGCGAGCAGCTGATTCAAAGGCAACAAAGAAAGGGTTTTTTTACATCGGATTGTGACTGGGGATGAGAAATGGCTATTCTACGATAACCCCAAGAAGAAAAAATACTACGCTATGCCAGGTCAATCATTGCCATCGACCTCAACATCAACACCAAAACCGAATATTCATGGTTCGAAGGTCCTGCTGTGTATCTGGTGGGATCAAAAGGGTGTTGTATACTATGAGCTGGTACAACCTGGCGATTCCATTACGGGCCATCGGTATAGGCTGCAATTGATTCGTTTGAGCCGTGCATTACGTCAAAAACGACCGGAATACGATCGGAGACATGACAAAGTCATTCTTCTCCATGATAACGCTCGGCCTCATGTCGCAAAAGTTATGAAAAATTATTTGGAAACGCCCAAGTGGGATATTTGACCGCACCCGCCGTACTCGCCGGACATTGCTCCTTCTGATTACTGGTTGTTCCGGCAGATGCAGCACGATTTGGCAGGTCATAGATTCACTTCTTTCGCAGAAATCGAAAATTGGCTTGTAACTTGGATCGCTTCAAAAGACGAGATATTTTTTCGAGATGGAATTCGAAAATTGCCTGAGAGGTGGGGAAAAGTAGTAAACAGCGATGGACAATACTTTGATTAATCTGTTAATTTATTTTGTTCTCGAAATAAATGCATTTTCCACCACAAAAAAACGGACCGAACTAATTTGTACTCGCAATAGATGGAGCTGATTACACTAGAAATTAACCTATTTGTAACACAAAAACACAGAGAGTGGTGGGAAGAAAGAAGAAGAGTAGCGACGGTCGAGTAAAGGATCGTCGATCCGCGGGACGACCGGCGCGGGACCTGGTCGTCGTGGTTCCGAGAGGGGGGCAGGGGGGGATCTGCGAGGCTCGCGGGGCTGGTGAATCGACGCGTGGAACGACGGTAGACGTCGCGGCGTCGAGGGGTTAGCAGGGGGTTGGCGCGGCCCACGAGGCTACGGAGTAAGGGGTTAGGGGAGGAAAAACCAAATGAAAAAGAGCCTTTGTGTTTGGGATTCCTGCGCAGCAAGAGAAAGAGAAAGAGAGAGAGAGAGAGAGAGAGAGAGAGGAGAGAGAGGGTCGGGGGGAACCGAGAACGAACCGGGAGGGATGCAACTGCAATTTGTACCTCTTACTGTCCGCGGGAAGAATAGGTATTGTCTTGCAGGAGAGAAACGAATTGAGCTTCTATGAAGCCCGGCGTGCGAATGGGAATCGATATTTTTAATTTCAGTAGAAGCCAAACATCCGACGGGAGCTCGCTCCTACGACCGACGCCGCGGCCATCTTCCGCCCACCTGCTACCCCCCAAGCCCCCACGCTCTCCACCTCTTCGACGTCGCGCGACGGCACACGTGAGAGCCTTCTTGCCCCCATCCTGACACCCCGTCTCCCTCCCCCCTCCCAAACTACACCGTTTCTAGGTTAGGTTCGAGCGGACGCACGCGGCATGGTTGTCCACTTTGATGGAAAGATGGTTAAAATGCTAATTTTTGTAGTATATAGATGGTTTATAGGGCAGTTTTGTTGTTTATATTTTATTGCAATAAATAAAAGTCGGAGCGTTGAGTTTAATGACTGGTATTTATGTAAAGACTTTAAAGGGTGGAGCTTTATTAGATTCATATGTCTTGCAATTCTTGGAATGTTTGACCTTGACCTAAAATATTGTATTTTAAAATATTGATTCTTGTAAGTGCATGTCAAGATTGTAAAAGAAATTTTAATTATATTGGAGACGGTGCTTTAACATTTGTTGTAACATTAAATTTAATTGTGTGATTCTCTCTCTCTCTCTCTCTCTCGCTTTCTCTCTGTTTGTCTAAAGCATTAAATCTAGGAATATGTGACATAATTCTTCTAGGAAAATCAGAAAATGCATTGTTGGATGTACTGAGAATGGGGAATACTTAAGCAGAAGAGATAGCACCAACGTGTCCAAATATTGAAGCTGGTAATATTCGAAAAAATTAATCTAGGGGAAAAAATACATTCTCTAGAAATACGTGAAATATAAATGACTTATCTAGAAGTTATAGTGCCAACATGTCAAAATATTGAAGCTAGTAATATTCAAATCAATTAATCTAGGGGTAACAGATCGCATTTACGTATTCACTGACATCAAATAAAACTTATCGACGAGTTTTAACCTTTATATTTTAAAAATATTACGTTAAAATACCTTAAACAATTAGTCCAAATAAAAACATTCATATTAAGTTATGTCAGGTTATATAACAAACAAATAAAACATGATTTGTCAACGAATATTAACCTTAATATATTAAAATATTACAGTAAAACATCTGAAATAATTGTTCCGGGAAAACACTCGTATTAGGTTAGGATGAACTCGTCACACCTGTCAATAACAACGTTTTAAAAAAGTGAAGCTAGTGATACCAAACGCAATTGCTACGGAGAAAGCAGAATATATTTTTGTGCGTACCGAAAGCGTAGATATCTTATCAGCTAGTTTCAATGCCAACATGTTAAAACATTTGAACTAATAATATCTGATGCAACTTATCTGAAAGGAGAATGGAATCCATTTTTCTCTATAGTGAGATAAGAAATCACTTCTCGGTAAAATTCAATGCCGACGTTTTAAAACATTAAAGCTATAACACTAAAACATTAAAACAATTATCTGGGGAAGAAGAATGAATTTTAGGTTAGGGTTAACTCATTGGCATAGGTATCAATGTCAACGTTTTAAAATATTAATGCTAGTAATATTCGAGATACATACCTTGGGAAGAAGAATGAATTTTAGGTTAGGGTTAACTTAACGACAGGTTTTAAGTCCAATGTTATAAAACATTAAAGCTAATAATATCTAGAACAATTATTCTAAGGGAAAAAAATGAAGTTTAGGTTAGGGTTAACTTAACGACAGGTTTTAAGTCCAACGTTATAAAACATTAAAGCTAGTAATATCTGGAACAATTGTTCCTAAAAGATATGAGTATTTTAGGTTAGGACTGAAAATTCTGCGCCGCCGTATACGTTTTCCGCCCGTGCACGCCGTTCCCGCGAAACAATCGGATCGTTTCGATTAAGAGTGCCTTGATGACTTCGCCTTTTCAGCGAGTCTGGGGGCTTTTTCTTTCCACGTTTTGTAAACGGTCCCGCGGATAATGCCGATGTCCCTCCCCCACCCCCAACCCCCGCGCCAAACCCCGTCGTCGCTCCACTCCACCCTCCCCTCTGGTTCGTGCGCGCTACACGCCCCCGCGCACAGTTCTACGGTTGCACCGTTGCATCGTGCTGATTGCTCTCCGGTGCTGCGCTCTCACGGCGGAGAAAGTTAAGCAAATTGCGAATGAATGTTCGCAATTTAAGGTCAATTGGAGTTCCAGCTTCATTGAAATATGGGACAATTTCGTCTCGTTTCGCTGCAGCTCCCGATATTAAGAAACTCTCCGGGCTGTTGGAGAGAGGGGGGAGTGATGGCGAGGGAGGCGCGGTAGAGAGGGTGACGCGCATTGAGAGCGCAGGAGGAGGAGGGCAGGCCGCGGGGACGCGTTTCCCTTTCTTCGGCAGTTCATAATGGAATTACTCCCAGCGGAATTGCGCTTATTGCAGTAACTCGTTTCGTTCGCGCGTTTAAGTGTAGATTAAGCAATTGTGTCCCGAGGAATTACACCGAAACGTTTGCGTTAATCGAATCCTCTCTCTCCCGTAATGAGCGCCTAATGCATCGCGCGCGCAGTTGTCGACGACGCTGCGCGCCTTCACCTTTTCGACGACCATGCCCCAGAAATCGTCGACGAAATCTCACGGAAAACACCCTTCGATTCAACGAATATTGTCGCAATCGCTCACTTTCAAGAGTTCCCTCATTTTGTTTATTATTTCATTTGTTTTTCCATTCTTTCGTTCATTCTTTTATTCACTCATTTCTACATTCTTTTAAGCACTCATTTTTCCATTCATTTATTCACTCATTTGTACATTTTCTTTTATTCACTCATTTCTACATTCTTCTATTCACTCATTTGTACATTCTTTTCTTCGTTCCGTTTTTTTATTTGTTTTGTTCCATTCATTGCTTCTTTTGTTTCATTTCTTCGTTACATTCTTTTTTGTTCATTCATCTCGTCAATTGTTCATTTCGTTCACTTTAGATGAGCAGGAGTCTGTTACTCTGACGTAGCAAGTATAATATTACGAACAATGTTGACAAATTAGTAGGATAGAATTAAAAAGTCGATCGATTACTGATCCGGGGGGGGGGGGGGGGGAGCCGGGGATTCGAACCCCGGATCTTCCGCTCGCCGAGCCAATGCTTCAACCAATTAAGCTATCCCGGTTGACCGACGATTGATCCTCTTTTAGTCCTTATAACGTGAGCGCCGGAGAAATGCCGATACCTGTAAGTTATACTTAAAATCGTTAATCCTTAATTTAAGGGTTCTATACGTAGTTTTTAATCGCATTTGTCGAAATACTGGTGGATTGTTGATACAGCTTGTACTATTACGATCAACAATGTTGCAAAAATTTGTTGATATTTATTTATAAGTTAGAAGAGTAAGTGGTAAATTTTTGGGAATAATTGAGGAAGAAATAAATTGTCAATAAAATTTAATGTTGATGTGTTAAAATGTTGATAACGTCGAAGACAATAGTGAGAAAATGGAGTACAATGTAAAAGAAAAGATAATATAGTAATAATATCTGAAACAATTTTTCTAGAGATAAAAAATGCATTTCAAATTAGAATAATAAATCAGAAATTTCAATGGCAACATTTTATTAAAGTATTAAAGCTACTAAATATCTTATATAATTATCCTAGGAGAATGAACGTATTTTAGGTTAGGATTGAGTCACCATAAATAGAAATAATCACAACTATCAATGTCACCGTTTTAAACAACTTGGACTATTAATACCTGACTATTAATACCAGTTATTCCAGGGGAAAAATGTATTTTAGGTTAGGAATAACCGAACACAAGTTTTCAATGGTTTCAAAACATCGAAACTAGAACAATTTAAAACAATTGTTCTCCTGAAAAAGAAATGAATGCATTTCAGGTTAGAAATTGTCGCGAGTTTCAATGCCAACGTTTTAAAGCATTGACGCTATAGTATCACCCAAAACAATTGTAGCGTTTTTGTGTGCATTGAAAGTGCAAATAACTTATTCAGTCGTTTCAATGCCGCCATGTTGAAATATTGAAGCTGTAATATCTGAAATATTTGTTCTTGAAAAAAGCATGCATTTTAGGTTAGATTGTTTTAAAACACGGAAGCTAGTAATATTTAAAATGATTGTCTTGGCGAACAGTAATATATTTTAGGTTAGAAATAACGTGTCGACAAGTTTCAATACCAACGTTATGAAAATTAAAGCTGGTAAAATCTGAGATAATTCTTCCGAATAAAAGAGAATGCATTTACCTGTATAGTGAAGTCAAGAATGATTGCAAATTAGGTTATGTACTTAAAATTAGATGTGAAAGGGCCATAATAGACCCTATGGCTTTAAATAAAATAACCAGTAACAAGTATACCTAAAACAATAATATTGCTGATAGAAGAGTGCATTTTAGGTTAGGAATCGCTTATCGACAAGTTTCAATGGCACAGTTTGAAAAGATTGCCGCTAGAAATATCTGAAACAGTTTGCGGTGCAAACAGGTCTGTTGTCGCGGCATTTTTACTGCCGCGACACTGCTTCGATCTCAAGGCGCGTCAATATTTGATCGATATTTTTCCGCCGTTCGAGGTGAAGATAACTCGAAACTTCAACATCGAAACATCGACTTCGACAGTTCCTATAATTACGGTGTCCCGTAAGTTCTTTTTAGGGGTCTTTTAAGGTAACTATATTGTTCATGTATGTTTCAGGTTAAGGTCTAGGTTAGGTCTAAATTAGTACTCTTTGTGGCCAAGTGGCTTAATTTTGTCGTAAAAATTGATTTTGCATCGAAAGAAAGAACTTATGGGACATCTTAATAGTTCGAAACCATAACCTAGAAACGATGTGTGACAGCGGAATCAGTTTCCAATTTATGAAAGTAATGAATACGATGAGTAGGTTTGCGCTAAGGATGATATTGCAATTAACATTATATTGGAAGATGTTAATTTTATAGTTTGTTGTTGTAGTTTTTAATAAGTCTGATTTGGTGGAGTTAGATCTAGGTTAGTTTCTAATTTTTCTGCAGAATATATATTTTTCAATTAGGTGATATCATGTTACTTACGATTTAGAAAATCTGAATTTGTTAAAAAAATCCATGGTATAATTGGTAGTGAAGGCTAGGTCTAGGTTAGGTCTCATTTCAGTTTTTCTTTAGAACGTGCATAAATTTTCTACTCTTCACTATAAAAATTCCAGTAAACTCACGATTTTGAAAATTAATAAGGTCTACGTTAACTGTACTTTCGATTTTGGTTACATCTAGGTTAGGTCCGCATTTTTTCGCTATTATTTCGGAAATTAAATTAAAACGATATTTTTCGTAAAGGAAAAAGTTGCTCAAAATATCAAACTCTATAATACCTCCAAATCTCCTTCTAATCTATCGCGAACCATAACCTCAAATCTCTGTCAAATTTGATACAGTATATACTCATCGAGCTTTATTAAACTGTAAACTTTTTATTGTATGAATTATTTTATACACTGTCAATTATACGTTTATATGTGGTACTTAACTATAATATAATATAATATAGTATAGTATGATACAGTATAGTATGATACAGTATAATAGAATATAAAATAGTTAGTTAGTAGCATTTACAGTAGTATAGTTATAGCTTTAAAGTAATGCATTAGTAATACAATACAATACAATGCAATAAAATAAAATACAATAAAATACAAAATAGTATAGGATAATATTATTTTATATATTCTAAATTATATGTTTATATATAGTATTTAATTATAATATAGTATAATATAGTATAGTATGATGTAGTATAATAGAGTATAATATAATATAGTATGACGTAGAATAATAGAGTATAATATAGTTAGTTAGTTAGTTACTTAGTGGTATTTAGAGTAGTATAGTTAGAGATTTAGTGTAATACAGTGGTAATAAAATACAATGCAATGCAGTAAAATAAAAAACAATAAAATACAATATAGTATAAGATAATATTATTTTATATACTCTAAATTATATGTTTATATGTGGTGTTGAATTATAATATAGTATAGTATGATATAGTATAATAGAGTATAATATATTATAGCATGACGTAGTATTTACAGTAGTATAATTATAGTTTTAAAGTAATACAGTGGTAATACAATGCAATACAATGTAGTAAAATAGAAAACAATAAAATACAATATAGTATAGGATAATATAACACAACATTAAAATATTCTTTCGATTCGATAAAAATGATCGGCACTGAGAGAAATTCCTAATTCTGCAATGATGTTCGAGAAAGCAAAATGGATAGCATACTAAACGTTTACGGGCGCGAATCGGGCCGAGAGCTACATGTTTGCCAGAAGTATCGTCGTGATATCTACCCCTCTATCCCGGCGATTCTCGCCGCGATAAGACATTGTACATCATCCGACGCCTTGTCCCTACGGAGGACAAGCTGATAAGCCCGAAAACTTGTTCGCCAGCAGTAATACGGGGCGAGGGGTCAAGGCTTCTCTCGCTTACATTAGCCTGATAGGCCGAGAAGATGCTGAAGTAGCTCGAGATTTCGGGCTTTGCTCGATTGGTACAGTCCGCGGCGGAAGTTGGCCGAACTCGGAGAGTGGCATAACCTCGATTTACGTCCACGTGGAAAATAAAAATGTTCTTTGAGGTATTGTTTCATAATTTTTGCAATGCAGATGCTATAGGATCTCCATTATTCAAAACAGATTTGTTTTATATTATTTTTATTAATTTTATATTATTTTGTTTCATATGATTTCGTTTCATATTATTTTATTTTATATTATAGTTGTTTCGCGAGTTTTCATAACCCTAAAACTATTCATTCTATTAGGTTAGAGTCTCGATATTCCGGACCTTTGACTAGTGTCACATAAACTCCAATTTAAGTCCAATTTATTCAAATTAAAACTCTTTTCGTTTACTTTTTTAAAATCCGTATGATTTAAATACAGTAAAACCTCGATTTTCCAGACCTCTGATTAAAGTCACATAACCTCAATTTAAGTCCAATATATCCAAATAGAATCTCTTTTCATATATTTTTCTACAATTTTTACGATTTACAGTAAAATCTCGGTTATCCCAAATAAAATACCCTTGGAAAACATGCATACCAAAAATCTATCTACGGGTCAAAAGTGACCCGGCGTCGTGTCGCAACGCCGTTTTTTCGTCTGCTATCCGAGGATTATTTCTAACCGATCGAGAGCTTTCCGGCAATCTCCCGAAACTGCTAAAAAATCCACGGAAAACAACTTAGGTCGCTGTAGACATTGAACCACGGAAGCCTACCAAAGAACAGACACCCTCCTCGGCCTTCCACCTCTCCGACTGCGTCAAACTTCTCACCTAGCAGATTAAATTGGGAGATCCCAGGGGGAGATCCACGGGAGCAAGCTGGAGCGTTAGATCGAATCAGCTCGCTTGGTCGTTTGGACGCGAAACAAGGCTCTCTCTCTCTCTCTCTCTTTCGACGCACAGTGGCGTGGAAGCTCGAAATCATGGTCGCAATGCAAGAACATCGACTGATTTCTTTCCAAAATTTCTATGCCAATTTTTTTCTATTTTTCGCTATATTTTGGCTATTTTTTCGCTAATACTTTTTCGACGTATTAATTTATAATAATAGCAGATAAATATATGTACACTTGGTAGATAGTATATTATACGATCTATACGCCATCATACATTTTGATCAAACTCTAAAAAGATATGACTGATATGAATCTAGATAATGGACACAGTATTCACGCAGTTAATAGATATACATATAGGCCCTTCGTATGCCAAATGGTTGATAATAAAGTAATAAATGTTATTGTAATATACTACATTATAATATATATTAATATACTATATATTTCACTAATATATATTAATATACTCTACATTATACTATATATTTTACTATATATTATATAAATAATTAAAAACATATGAAAAATTATCAAAATTACAAACTTAAAAGATATTAATTTTACTCCAAAAAAAGTTAAAGTTATTCAAAATCTAACAAAAAAAATTCTTAAATACTCAGATATAAAAATTATAGCAAATCAACCAAATCAAAAGGTGTTCGATTTAATTCAATTAACATTCTAATAAAAAATATTAAATAAACAGGAAATAAATAATTAAAGTAGTAAATGTGGTTAGGAATAAATACTCGTTAATATTAGGTAAACCGAAAAGTATAGTATAGTAATAGTAGAGTAATAATGTAATATACTGAAAATATAGTATAGCAATAATATAGTACAGTAATAAGATAGTATACTAATAAAATAGTATAGTAATAATATAATACAGTAATAATATAGTATGCTAATAATATAGTATAGTAATAGCATAGTATAGTAACAATATAGTATAGTAATAATATAGTATAATAATAATATAGTACAGTAACAATATAGTATAGTAATAACATAGATTAGTAATAACAAATTATAAATAATTATGGAAAAAAATCGTAAAATAAAACTGTCCATCAGAAAAAACCTCGATTGTTGAAATATTGTCCATGATTTCGGTACTCTGGACCGCGCGAGTCCTAGAATCTAAGCCCGGATGGAGATAAAGATTGAGAGGGAGGGGGGCGGAGACGGGGACGGGGACGGGGAGAAACAAGGAGTACACAGGTTCAATAGGGCGCGGCACGAACGGCGCCGGGATGATTTCATTCCCCATAACTGACCGTTCCCCCGGGATTATTATTTTTTCATCAAGCCTCGAAAGCAGCGCTCCGACGAGGGGTGGAGCCGGGGGGAGGGGGCGAGGGAGAGAAAGGGGGAGAGGCCGGCCGAGGGTCCAGACGAACCGGACCACCCCAAGAAATTGCATCTCCAGGGCCGGCGGTCCACTCCCCTCCCACCCCGGGCGGGCGCCCGACCTTCGCGAAATATATACGAGCCGGCAAATTGAAAACTAGCGATCGGCCCGCCTGAATAAAATATCGTTTAAATTTATCGTAACACCTGGTATATCGGAACTCGACCACGGCTCTCTACCCCTTGGCCCGTGTAGCCGCGTTATATCGACGCCTCCGTGGGTCCGCCGTTTCGCCGGGAACGTGACGGCGGTATCTCTCTCTCTCTCTTTCTTACGCTTTGGATACCTAATTTTCTTTTAAACGATGCCGCGGGAAACAGTCGCAAAACTTATCATTCGACAGAATTTATTGCTTTGTCTGTTTTGTTGCATCGTACCGCGGAAGTGAGGTTATGGTGCCGTAGTAATTTTGAGTATGGTTGCAGAGGGATTGGACAATCTTTTTTTTTGGTTTATTCGATCAAGAGAAGCAACTTTTTATTGCTTTATCTGATGTTTTGAATTGTGCCGCGGAAGTGAGGTTATGGCTACGCGGTAGTTTTGAGTATGGTTGCCGAGGGATTGGAGAATTTTTTTATAAAGCACAGTAATTGAGCACAGTAACTAGGGAATTTTAGAGGAATTTTCAGAATGGTTGTCCAGAGATTTGAGAATTTTTTTTTTTTGCTTTATTTGATCGAGAAAAGCAACTTTTTACTGCTTTCTCTGTTTTGTCGCATCCGTGCTCGCGAAAGTGAGGTTATGGCAGCGCGGTAATTTTTAGTATGGTTGTCGAAAGATTGGAGAATCTTTTTTTTGTTTATTTGATCGAGAGAAGCAACTTATTATTACTTTGTCTGTTTTGTTGAATCGTGCCGCGGAAGTGAGGCACATAACCTATATCAAGGTTATGTTTAGCTTTTATGCTCTTCAGACTCTTGTTATATATCAAGGTTATGTCTAGCTTCTATGTTTTTCAGATTCCTATTATATATCTAGGTTATGTCTAGCTTCTATGCCTTTCAGATTCTTGTTATATATCAAGGTTATGTCTAGTTTTTATGCTTTTCAGATTCCTGTTATACATCTAGCTTATGTCTAGCTTCTATGCCCTTCAGATTCCTGTTATATATCAAGGTTATGTCTAGTTTTTATGCTTTTCAGACATAGTAATTAGGATCAGTAACTAGTAAAGGCACAGTTATTGGTCACAGTAACTAGCAAAGATACAGTAATTAGACAAAGTAACTGGGAAAGACACAGTAATTGAGCACATTAACTAGTAAAGACACAGTAATTAGACAAAATAACTGGCAAAGGCACAGTTATTGGGCACAGTAACTGGAAAAGGTTCAGTATTTACACAAAGTAACTGAGAGAGGCACAGTAACTGGAAAAACCACAATATTTATGAAACGTAACTGGGAAAGACACAGTAACTGGTAAAGACACAGTAATTGGTACTCTTACCCAACCCAAACCTATAATCCCCAAATAATTTACTCTTTAACTAAAATAACGACATTATCAACAATAATCTCGGTGCTCGGCATCGCGTTTATCCAAAAGTGAAAGGTGTACCCTCTATCACCCATGACATTCGTCGATGAACGACGGTTGTGGATACCCATGGCTAAGTAAATTATTAAACGATATTGCACGCGGTACCCGGCCATCATGCCTTAAACGCCGAACCCACATAATACCATTCTTATTTCCGTCATTACCCGCAATTTGATATCGATCTTTCCATCAGCCTCTACAGACCCTTGGCCACCACCTAAGGGCTAAATTTAGTCGAAGGCCGTTGTAACACAGAGCTGCCTGATTTGCGGCGACCGTGATCTCTCAATGCGATACCGGTCACCGCCATCGGACGTTCGACGGGAAACGTCCGCGCCGGCGACCTGTCGCGGACGTTCATTAAATCTACCTGCGTTACATTAAATCTATCCGCGTTACGATTCACTTTATACGGTGTCGCGATACGTCGGAATAACCTGTTTTAGCATGTGAACCAACTGGTGGAAGTCAAGGTATCTATATCTGTTCCTATGTAAAAAGAAAATGATTGAAATATAGGTCAGGATATTTTTCGCAATTTTTCATTTGTAACTAGTTCAGGGTGAAGTGATCAATATTATTTTTTGATTTGTGGAGGGACTGAATAAGTTGGATTGAATAAGAAAAAAGGATTGAATAAGTTGACATAATGTCTTTCTTTTAATATTTAATGTTTATGGTACTGGAAAATGTTTAAAAAATATTTTAAGACTTTATGTTTATATTTGTAGTTTATGCTAGTTTTTGTTTTGGTTAAAACGATTTTAGTAAGTGTTCTATGATGCGCTTTGCTTGGAAATAATAAATTTTCTGGATGGTTGAAGTAAACCTAACCTAGATATATTTCAAATTTAACGTGAAGCTAATTCAAACTTAATTTAGATTTAATACAGATCTAACTTTATTTTTTACATATTAAATTTTTTTACATTACCTCTTATCAAATACCCTTTATTATAACAATTAAACATAATAATCTTAAATCAGCCATTAATATTCCAACGTCTACAACAAAAAAGCATTTGGCCATAAATTAGCATAAAAAAATTTCAGCATAAAAATACAACTAAAACTATAATTAATAACTAAATATAACAATTAATATGATACAAATCATGATCAGTTGTTATATTAGCCAGATAATGTTCCAGACACGAAAGACGCAAATGACATAGTTTCAGGATAACAACGAATTAACTCGGCCCGCGAAAGGATGCCGAACAATGGCGTCGTCACGGCCATTAAACACTGTTCGAACGGTCGCCGGGAATATTTAGGACAACGATCGCGTACGTTAATTACGCCGGACACGGTCCCATCAACGACAGTCTCTAACAAACCCGCGTTATCCTTTCGTTAGCGATTTCCTTCTTCTTTTCTTTCTCTCCTTCATCACGGCGGAGGAGTGGGGGGCGAAGGAACGAGCGCGATAAATTAAATCAGATTTTCAATCTTGCGAGAGGCAAACGCGTGGTGTCGTGACCTCGGCCCGCGTGAACGAGAAGGCCGTGAACGCGGTGCTCAACGAGCCGCGTTCCACGCTGGTCCCGAATCCCGAAAACGTGGCCAAAAATCAGAGACAAAGATGATTTATTTAGCAATTCTTAATTGGGAATTATCGTGGTTGTTGATTAGGATTCTGAGCTTGATGTTTGCAAAAAGAAAATGTAAATGTAGAGTATTAACCCTTTGCACTCGAGTGGCGACTCAGTGGCGCCATTAAAATTGTTGTAGCATGTATCAAAATTATTTTTAATAGATATCGCTGAAGCTTAGATTTAAAAATTGTTAAAGGTGTAACTGTTACATGAGTTACATGACTCAATTTCATACGCATAAAATAAATATTGTAATATAAAATGGAAACACTAAAAGCCAGAAAAATTATTTGAGATTTGCAGTTGAAATGGTTTCGAGTTCAAAGAGTTAAATTTTGGGAAATTTAGAAAAATTATTTGAACAGGAATATTGTATAATATTTATTGTACCACATCTATCTATACTTCTGCCTATTTATGTCAAGGTTATGTTAAGAAATTTAGGCTTAATATTTGCAAAAAAAGATGGAAGACGTGTATTAAATTTTGGAAAATGTAGGAAAATTATTTGCACAGGAATATCATATAATATCCGTAAATATTGTACATACTTTTATCTATTTATATTTTCTTTTTAATAGAATAAATTAGTAGAAGATAACAAATTGTTTTGCATTATATTTTTCCCGTTAATTTAAAGGTTCTGTTAATTTCTTTTTAAAACGAAATCATATTTTTGGATTTTAGAGCAATTAATGAAGTAAGTGCACTTCTTATGGTTTATCTTTTTTTTGTATAGATTATGTTACCACGAGATAACAAATTATTTATGGTAAATTTTTTAAAGTTATTTGAAAGTATTTTCGGTTTTTTTTTTAAATGGAATGTTGTACTTTTGAATTTTAGCGAAACGAAAATGCTGCATTTTATTTAGAAAAATTAAAATTAAAGATGTAGTATTTTTTTTTATATATTGTTATAATTATGCAAGGCTCATTGTCTATAATTACTAAAATTATATTTAACAACATAATATAATTTATATACAATAATTTAACAACTAAAATTGTATATAACAGTATAATTTATATCTTTAGGTATAATTATACAAATACCAAAATTATATATAACAATATGATTTACATCTTGAGACATAATTATACAATTACTATAACTATGTATAATTATACAATTTCTACACAATACTTCTTATTATACATAATCATACAATTTCTATATTTATGGACAATCATATTAATAATTATATAATCATATAATTACTAAAATTGTACACAATTGTTAAAATTAGATAATGACTATAATTACGTATAACTACTACTATCATAATTATTAATATCAATTTATAACTAAATTAACTAAATTTCGTATGTCGTTTGCGATGAGAATATTGAGGTTATGTCAATGCTATCCAGATCAGCTGATTTCTCGAAAGTCATGAATATTATTAGATATTATATTATTATTACATATTATATTATCATTATATATTATACATTACATTATTACATATTTCGCATATTTTGTATGTAATAACATAAATGCTGGTAGAATAATAGTGCTGACAATAATCTGTAAAGCATTAAAATATTCCACGTGAAAGAAAAAACAATAGTTACAGTAGTCACTTCCTTATTGCATCCTTGTTTCGCTAAAGTACAAAAGTACAACATTGCCCCAAAAAAGAAGATTAAAATAATTGTCAAAAAACCTAGAAAAATATTCTCCTCAATCACTATATTCTACATAAAAATCCCAATCACCACTTTCATCACAAAGTTAATTACTTAACAATTACAACAAACATCATTCATTAACGTACCCCCTGTATATCGTCAATACCATTTCCGCAGCGTAGCGACGTATAATCTGACATCCGAATAATTTCTGTCCGCAGGTCCGTCACCGGCGAAAGGAAGGCATCCGTCCGCGGTGGTGTCTTCGAGGCTGGTTGGGCACCGCTTCAAGGAGTATGTGTCGGGGGTGGTTATTTTAATTACTGTCCGGCGGCTTTAAATTAAAGAGCCGGGTTATACCGTTGCGGACCAACCCCTCTGCTCCTCCTTCTGCTTCGGTGACTGGTAAGCACATAGCCTCCCCCACGGCAACGCCGTGTCTGTCCCTACTCCCTCTCTCTCTCACTCTCTCTCTCTCTCGTAGCGAGACCCTCTCGCGCCGGAGGGCCACCCACCCACCCCCCGGGTCCTCCTCTTCTTCTTCTCTTCGTTAGGTAACTCTCCGTGCGTGGACCGACATTACCGGCGGCCCCGCCATTCTTTACACCCGGCCAAGTGGCGAGGTTATGTTTGACGCTAACCGGGTAACCGCGCTAAATTGTCTAAACTGCGCCAGATTAAGCGAGGCTGCCCCCGCCCGTTCAAACATCCCGCGCGCACCCTTCCCCCCGGTACCGGACCTCTTTCAGGGCTCGACCAGACCCGGTTGTCCAGAAATTAACCGACCCTCAACCCTCGCAACCTCCCCCTTCCCCTCCTCTTTCGACGGCCAGCGAAGTCACGAAGAATTCCAGGAATTGTTTCATTTAGCTGCGCGTACAGACCGAAGCAGCGCTGCTCCCAAGGAGACCGGCGCGTTTTACGCGATGCCTCTCTCTAACGGCGATTGGAAACTGACATAACCTCATCGCGGGTTTATATTGACCCAACCCATTGTCATTTGAGTGCGAGGAGGAGGCTGTTAATTTTAGATTATGATTGTCGCGTGGAGCAATTTTTTTATTGATATATATATATATATATATAATAAATGTTACTCAAAATGGGGTAGTAATTGCGAGTTATTAAAGAAAAACGTTGACCAATGAGAGGCCAAAGCGGCCGGCGCGACGCAGTCGAGCCTATGAGCGCACGAAGCTCAGTTTTGGTTATTGGGTCGGCCGCTTTGCGCCAGCTCAGCTCGTTTTTTACTGGTCATTGTCTTAAACCCCATTTTTCAGTGTTACTTTTAATTTTCGCATAACCTAAATTTATTACTATATGGAGGATGTATTAAAATTGTTATTTCCTTGGAACGACAGATTCTTGAGATCATTTGAAGCAACTTTTTCCTTTACGACAATTTTCTACAAGGCGTGGTTTGAGAATTATTAAGGAAAAACGTTGGCCAATGAGAGGCTAAAGAGCGGCTGGCGCGACGCAGTCGAGCCAATGAGCGCACGATGCTCAGTTTTGGTTATCGGCTCGGCCGCTTTGACCTAGCTGAGATCGCTTCTTATTGCTCAATATTTTGAAGCCTATTTTACAGTTTTATTTCTAAATTTTATGTTATTTAAATTTATTACTATATGCAAGATGTGCTAAAATTATGTTACTTCCTTGAAATAACAGATTTCTACCATCATTAGGAGTAACTTTTTCCTTTACGACAATTTCCTACGAGGCGTCGTTTACGAGTTATGAAGGAAAAACGTTGACCAATGAGAGGCGAGAGCTGACAGCTCAGTTCTACATCTTTGCTCGGCCGCATTGCGCCAGCTGAGCACACTCCTCATTGGTCACTGTTTTTTGTTAATAACTCGCAAAGGAAGCGGTGGATTGCATTTGCGCTAAGGAAAAAGTTGCTTCAATTGATCTTGCGAATCTGTCATTTCAAGAAAGTAACATAATTTTTAGAACATCCTGCAAACAGTAAAAAATTTTTAAGGTAACAATAAAAATGGGCTTCGTAATATGTATAGATATTTTAGAACACGGTTATGCTGATATTTTATTCACTTATATTTATTATAAGTGCAAGTGAATTATACATAGCCGTGTTGAAAAATTTGTGTATAATGATTGATCTTTAATCTTGTCACGTGACTCTTATTAGGAGGATTTTAAAAAAGATTTATAGATTAGACTCGAATATTGGCGATTTGGAAAATGTAATATGTACAATGTGTGCAATACATTACATACATTATACAATACAATATATGCAATATATTATATACTGTTTGTACTATATACTATATACGATCTATATAGTATATTATATGCAATACATGCAATGTACTATACAGAATTCATACTATGTATGCAATATATTATATAAAATGAACATTATTTACTATATATACAACACATGAAATTTATTATTTGCACTGTGTACAATGTATTATATACAGTATATGCAATATATTATATACAGTGTACACAATACAGACAATCTATGCAGTATATCATATACAATATATGCAACGTATTATATGCAATATATTATATACAACATACACAATATATTATATACAATGTATGTAACGTATTATATGCAATATATGTAATATATGATATACAATGTATGCAATATAATATATACAATCTGTACAGTATATTATATGCAATTCATGCAACGTATTCAATATATTTTATAAAACGAAGACAATATATGATTTACAATATATACAACATATTCTATTATATACAGTATATGCAAAATCTTATATACAGTGTACACAACATATGCATTATTTTGTGTACCATATATGTATACAAACAATATATCATATACAATATATACAGTATATACAATATACTATAAAATGCGTTATATCCCCTTCACCATAACATTACTAAAACATGCAACAACCCTTAAAAAAGATATGACACGAACCAAAAGAAAAAAAATTCGAATCCGATAAAATAGGTAGCGAAATGATTCCCCGTGGATCGGGCTCCTTTCGACGGTGGCCGGGTCGCCTCTGCCCGGCGAAAGGGTGGTTGCTTTAACGTTGGCCGAGGTCTGTCCGAGAGTGATTCGCCGTGGCTATTGGGGGTGTATAGGTGGCCGGTTAGCACGGTGGTCGTCCACCCCCTCCCTCCCTCCCTTGCCCCTCTGCCGTTCCACGAGCCGGGGCGGCGGAAGGGAAGGGCACTCGATGTTTAATACATAGGATAGTGGCGATATTGCGACACATAGAGAGAGGGTCTCCATGTCCTCGGTGACAGGGTGCGAAGTCGCGCGGCGGCGTCGGCCTCCTGGCGGGACGCGGCACTCAACCCGGGGAAGTGTTGTCGGGCTTTTCAGGAGCTTTCAAGTGCTTTCGCAGTTGCCTCGAGTGCCGTAAGAGGCTTTCAGAAACGGAGGCAGAAACGGGCTTTTTAATAGGGCCGAGAAGGGCTCCTCTCTCTCTCTCTCTCTCTCTCTCTCTCGCTCCCATCCCCCATCCGAGCCTTCCGTTTTTCTCTTTCTCACATTTTTTTCCCTTCTATCTTGTCCTCCAGCTTCCGCCGACCTCCTCCTCCTTCGCCCCCTGCTCCTCCCCTCCCCGTCTACTCTTACTTCTTCGCCACCTAGCTTCACCCAAACCCTCTTCCTCGAGCACGAGGCCAAACGATTTCGAGGTTATCGATACGAAACAGAACCCGTGTTTCCCGGCAATCGGTTCCAAACAGATAACACCGGATTCCAGGGAGGCTTAAGGGACGGTGGGTTATATTCGTGACCCGGGTTTCATAACCTCTAATCAGAAACGGTTATCGTAAAGCGGTTATAGTTGTTTTGGTGTCGATTGTCGCATTGTTAATGTGGGAATGCGTGATCGTGGTTAAATGGGGTAGAGTGGTGACCTTGGAGCTTCGAGCAAATAGTTGATCGAAAATTTTAGGGACACCGTGTAGATTGTTTAGATTGGAGTTGGCTTTTTCGAGTCTAAACGTTGAAGAATAAACAAAGTATAGGGAGCAATGGGTTTTATGGTGAGGCAGTGAAAAGGACGTGTTGAGATATGGGGTAATGTTAAAGCTGAAAGTGCACTAAGAGGGTGGTGTTATATTTAGGTTATGTTAATGTTATGTCAGAGGCCAAAGTCCACTGAAATATTAGAGTTATATCTCGGTTATGTTAATGATATGTCAAAGCAAAACGTACACTGAGATATTGGCGTCATGTTGAGGTTATGTCAAAGACAAAATTTTACTGATAGATTGGTATTAGCTAAGGTTATGTCAGTGCCAAAAGTACACTGTGATATTGACCTTATGTCAAGCTTATATCAAAAAATTAAATACACTTAACTATTGGCGTCATGTTGAGGTTACAGCTAAGCTAGAAGTATGCTGATTCATTGGAGTTCGGTCAAAGTGCACTGAGTTGTTGACATTATGTTAAAGCTATGTCAAAGACAAATGTGAACTGAGAATTGGTGTTATATTTAGGTTATGTTAACGTCTTTTGAAAGCCTGAAATACACTTAGTATATTAGCATTATGTTGAGGTTATATCAAAGACAAAAGTTAATACATTTTCCTACAATAAATATAATACCATAAACGTTTACAGCCAAGCAACAATTCGGTAAACTATTAAGATCGTATAGGTACGAATGAAATTTAATCATCACCCTTTTCGCGCCGAGCTACAACAAACTCTCCCGCACCACCGTTGATCCCGACAAAGCGAAAACATGCCTGCGACCGTGGAGAGTATCTTGCCGGAACTTCTTTGATAGAATAAAGAACACTTATCCCGTCCCGGCACCGGTGCTGGAATCGTAAATCCCGGTTTATCCCATCCGAGGAACGCAATCGGACAATGAAATCGGCGATACTAATCCCGAACGTGTTTACCACCCGTATCGGGGAATCTCTGGTGGCTCGAATTCGATTCCGGTGGAAAAGGAAGCGACGCTCTGAACGGGCCGCCGTTTCCGGTTAGATTGGGAGGGGAGGCGGTCAAAATTAGTGGGAGACGACGCCGCTCCTCCGATAAGTCTCCATCGGACCATTCTTCTTCGGGCTGGCAACGCCAACGAGGGAACCGAGCTGGGATCGGTTACCCACGGGTACCTTTGACGGGACTAGCAACAAGCTAGCTTAGTGTGCTGATGGATTTCTTTATCGTTTTTAGGTTATTTTTAATAGGGAATTTTTAGGTTATGTCAAGATTACTTTTGAGAGAGAGAGAGAGAAAGAAAGTGAGAAAGTGAGGAAGAGAGAGAAAGAGAGAGAGAGAGAGATAGAGAGAGGGAGGGAATAGAATACGACAATTATATTGCAGCGAATTTTTAGGTTATGAAGAGTACGGTTAGTTAGGTTATGTTAAACATTAAACAGCTTCGCATAACATGATAAGACCACCCTTGTAGAAATAATTTCAATGTTTCTATTTTCTTTATTAACGAGGATAGAAAATACAAAAAGAGGTTATGTTCGAGCATCAATGCAGATAATATATACAGTATTAATGCATTATCACACTGAGAAGATATATGCAACGAAGAAGATTTGCTCCATTAAAATCCTCTCCCTAACCAAAAAAAAAGAAAATGCAAAGAGAGGTTATGTTCGTCTTCTCCGTTGCCACCCTAGGTCCATCGAAGCGCGAGCCGTCGAATGAAAGAACAAAAGAAGAAACGTCGAAGACAAGTATTATTTTTCGACCAGAGGTGAGAGAGTGATAAGGATTGAGGATCTTCTGGATGGAAGGGGGGGGGCGGTGATAGAGAGAGGGGGTGGGGGCAGAGGAACGGACAAAGAAACGAAACGGAGAGTAACAGAAGGTGCCGGTAATCTGCGTGTTGAGGCACGTTCATGGGCCGTAGATAACGGAGGAACATACATAATGCAGTGTTTCTCCAACGGACGGCCAATCGGTGGTGGTCTTAAGCGAAAATGGGCCAATGGCTTCTCGCGCGAGAGAGGAGCTTTCTCCTCGAACCTTATTACAATACATTAGAATATCGCCGTGGTTCGTCTCTGACTTTCGTGCGAGTCGCGTCCTGGAAAGAGGTAAAAAGGAAACGCGCGCGCGCGCGCGCGGCCCCGCGGCTCGATTTGCGTATCCCCGCAGGGAACTGTCCCTGCCCGGGGTGCCTCTATGAAAATTTACGGGGACGAACTACAACACGGGACCTCTTTCATTTTCCCTCCGTCGATTCGCAGACGACGTTTCCCGCCGAAAGATGATTTTTTCGAAGACTACGGATTCGAAAGGGTTACGCGGGTTTGCGGAAACATTCGGCACGCCCTCTGTTCCAGCGATAATGTAATATAGTATACTATTGTATGGTATAGTACAATACAGTACAGTATAGTATAGTGTAGAATAGTATAGCTTGGTATAGTATAATATAACATAATATAATATAACATAACATAACGTAATTTATTATAATATAATTAATATAATTAAAATATAATCTTATAATATAAGACGTCTTCTAGACGTCTTTAAGAAGTTCAAAAGCGGTCATTGAAACGTCTATTAGTAACCATCATTAAAACATCCTGAAATCATCTTTAATACGTCCATAAGACGTCTTATAACATCCATTAAGAACCCCTTAAACCGTCATGAAGACATCATTTTTATGAATTCCATATGTAATCATTAACACGTCCACAAGCCATGATTTAGACGTTCATTAGACATCTTTAAGACGTTCTCGAGCAATCTTTAAGACTTCTATAAGCCGTCATTAAGTCGTCATTAAGACATCATCTAACATCTTTATAAATTC
This sequence comes from Augochlora pura, assembly GCF_028453695.1. Taxonomy (NCBI): domain Eukaryota; kingdom Metazoa; phylum Arthropoda; class Insecta; order Hymenoptera; family Halictidae; genus Augochlora; species Augochlora pura. The sequence goes on from NC_135782.1 coordinate 14,189,311, forward strand.
GATAAGACGTCCATTAGACGTCTTTAGGACGTCCTCTAGAAGTCTTTGAGACGTCTATAAGCCGTCATTAAAACGTCCATAATCCGTCATTAAGATGTCTATGAGACGTCATTAACAACTCGATAAGACGTCAGTAACACGTCATCTAACATCTTCATGAATTCCATAACTCATCATTAAGATATCCACAAGCAGTTGTTAAGAAACGTTCTCGTACTCGAATATCGCAAATTATCAGGACATAATTTTTCCCGAGGAAAATACCGGCGTATCAATAACGTCCATAATACTTAAGAAATGGACGTCTCAAGAACGTCCATAAGTTTATAAAATCAACGTCTCATGAACACCATAATACATAGAAATCGATGTCCAATGAACGTCCATAAATCTTAAAAAACGATGTTCCAAGAACGTCCATAAGCATTTAGAAATGGATGTCTAAAGAACGTCCGCAAAGCTTAAGAAATAAACGTCTAAAGAACGTCCGCAAAGCTTAAGAAATAAACGTCTTAGGAACGTCCATAGAGTACTTAGAAATTGATATCTAGAGAACGTCCATAAGACTTAAGAAATGGATGACCCAAGGACGCCCATAATACCTACGAAATGGACGTCTCAGGACCGTCTATAAGCTTTCAGAAATGGAGGTCTCGAGAGCATCCATAATACTTAGAAATCGATGTCCAAAGAACGTCTGCAAAAATTAATAAATGGACAGCTCAAGAACATCCATAGAATACTTAGGAATTGATGTCAAAAGAACATCCATAATACTTAAAAGTCGATGTTCAAAGAACGACCATAAGTCTCCAAAAATGGTGTCCCAAAAATGTCCCTAATACTCAACAAATTGACGTCTCAAACTAAGGCCAAACTAAGTTCATAAAACTTAAATGCTAGACATCCACAAAACATTTTCCATCTACATTCTCCCTCTTTCCCAACCCAACTCACACTCGACACCTTCTTCCACAATTTTCCAATGGCAACTCCACCATGTCGATAGGCAGCCTGTAGCTGCCTAGCATCTTGCGGCTAATGCGTCGACTATAGCATAAGCGATAAGTGGAGACCGTCTGACCCGGGCCAAATCTGAATCCACTTAACGGTTGGGTCCCTCGACAACATAATCCCGCCGGTTAATTAAACATCCGATGGCAACATTGAAATACTTGGCTCTCTGCATTATGCAAAGGGAAATTTGCAGTCGATGCTGCCGCGGAACAATCGGAATTCTAAAAGGGACTAGGAGATTTACGGCGCTTCGCTTCCTGGCTCGCATTCAAAGCGCCGCGGCGGAGGCCGCTGCCTTTTGACGAGCTTTTCTAATGCGGCACAGAAATACACGCCGGTTCGACGACACAATCCGAATTCATATACATATTTTATAATGTTATTTGCGCGGCGATAACCGCGTTATGGCTTATCCGTTATCGCCTTATCGGCGACACGCCGCATACAGTGTCTCATGGTGCTCGGAATAAAAAATCTTTATGATAAATTCAATTTTAACCTATTATTAAAATTATTAACCTTTTGCATTTCGCATTATCATAGATGTTACCTATCAGCAGTTATGAACCTTTATATAATAATAATATTATTATCATTAAATAGTATACGCTTAATTATCATTAATAGTACACATAACCATGACATAATTTTAATATAGTAATAATATTATTATTGTTAGATAGTATACGTTTGGAACAAAGTAAGATATTATAATAATATTCGATTTAAATGAATTTGAAGACATCGAGGAATATTTGCAAATCAATATTTTGTTTGTTATAATTTTCTGCAGTATAATTAGGTCACGATTAGTCCATATTATGTTTTGTACAACTCGAGGGTTGCTTTTCTATTTCTTAAAAATTGTTTCTATAATAATAATGACTGAAAGTTATGATCAGTCCATATTAATGCTTAGAAAATGTGTTTAGGGTAACTTTTCTATTTTTTCAATATTGTTTATAAAAAAATAAAGACTTTAGGTCACGATTAGTCCATATTATAATGTTTCCTACATGTTGAGGGTTGCTTTTCTATTTTTTAAAAATTGTTTTTATAAGAATAAAAACTCTACGTTACTGCATAAGTTACATAATAAAACTCTAGATTATTATACAAATTTTCACGACTTCTTTTGCAATGCTCCAACCACTATGCACCGCGCATCGCCTCACTGTAATAATACAGTCCTTCTCAGCAATACGATCCGCCGTCTCTAATTGACTCCGTCGGCTATAAATACGTGCAAGCAAACAAAGAAAATTTATACCGCGTTTCAAGAAGAGGATGATGCTTGGCAAAATAGGCGCATAAAGCTCTCTCGAAGCGGCGAGCGCGACCGATCGACCGGCAAAGTCGTCGTCCTCCCGCCCCTTGGGGGACAGCAGACAATCCTCGAGCACCTTTCGAGCAGTCCATCAATCGAGAGCTCAATTGGCCCACTCCCCATCAGTGACATTTCCATAATGGCCCTCTAGAAATAGTACCGATCACTTCAAATCAGAAATCAAGCGGGCGCAATCACTTTTACGAGCCGCGGCACGCGTTTTATTACGGGCGCGATGACCTCGTAAACCCCCAACGGTGCCGATTCGAAACGGTCACCGGTTATGTCAGCAGTTAGGTACTATGTCAGGTTCCGTGTTGCTCGCACGATTTTACCGAGACTTGAGGATACTTTGTCTTGAATTTTGCGATGCTCGGTGATCTTAGACGCGACGTGATAAATGCAGTAGAAAAGAACAAATGCGATAGGAAAATCGGATGCTGATAATAGCAGCATTGCTTGCGAATTTATTACGGTGAACCATAGGTTTCTTCCCTTTTTTTGATGCGAAATGAATACAGGATATTTGTTGTTTAAGGTGGATTTATTATGTCATATATGAATCGTTCTGTTCTATAACCTTCTTCCATCCCTCAGGAAGCCTCATTATGTCCTCTTTCCAAAATTGTTGAAGCTTATTTGCAAAATATTCATCTAGGTGCGTTTTTATTTCGCTTATGGATTTCAAAGATTTACCACGGAGAGAATTTTTTAAGGAGAGGAACAAGTGATAATCGGATGGAGCAAGGTCTGGGGAGCTAGGAGGATGAGGTAGAACGTCCCAATCAAACTGTAATAATTTTTGCATTACGGCCAACGCAACATGTGGTCTCGAGTTGTCGCGATGGAAAACGATGCCTCGTCGGTTCGCCAATTCTGGCCGTTTTTTTGCTATGAGTGCTTTTTAATTGGTCCAGTTGATTACAATATTTGTCAGCATTGATCGTATCACCTTGAGGAAGGAGCTCGTAGTACACTACACCTCTCCAGTCCCACCAAATGCACAAAAGAACCTTCTTCGGATGAAGTCCAGGTTTCGCAACGGTTGAACAACAGCTGACAAATAAATGTATGTATAGTTTATCAAATGATTTTGGAAATTTTGTAAACAGTATAGGTCCCGAGGCGCATGGCTCATCTTCAGCGTTTATTGTTATTACCGGGCCATAAATCCTGTGTCCTCGGCAATGTACTTGGAAGAATCAAAGTACTTGGTGGGAGTCTATTTTCCTGGCTGAAAACTTGTGGATTGGGCGACTCTTCTCGGTGCCGACCCCCTAGTTGAGATGGTAGGGAGGCCCGCCGACTATATCAAGAGTGGAAGTCCGGGCCTCGGCTAGTTAAAGTTAGTTAAAGTTAGTCATAGTTCCGTTATAGTTGCATAGTCAGTTTGTACATACTTCGCTCGTTAACAAAGTCACTATTGTTCTGAGTCGGCCCTCAGAGTAGATAGTCCCCATACGTCAATTTGTTGGTGACGTACTGGGTTGTTATTAGATAAATAAAATTGTTAACACGAATTATTGTCTATTTGTTTTCCTCCTGCTAGGGGAGGTGGTCCTTCGAGTAGTAAATAGTACAGTTCGTCGGCACAGGTCGTGCAAGTACATCAAATGCTCGAACAATCGAAGGATTAACCACGAGCCCAAACATCTACAATTGCCAAAAGTGTCAGCTTTAATATTTAATTTCATCTCTCAACATCATCTATACTCAAGAAACATTATCAAACTTCCATTTCCACTCCTTCAGACATCCTCAAACATCGATTTCCACTACTTCAAACATAGTGAAACTTTTGTCTCCTCCATCTCAAACATCTACAAACTTCAATTTCCATCTGCATTACATCAGTTATCATCAGACATCCATGTCCATTCCTTCAGACGTCTTTCCACTTTTATTTCGTACATAGTAAAACTTTAATCTTCTCTATTTTCAACTTTCAACATCTTTGAACTTCGATTCCTCTCTCTTATTTCAGACATCCTCAATCTTTGATTTCCACTACTTCAGACACTATCATCCTTATTTTTCAAATATAGTTAAAGTTCCATCTCCTCTACTTCAAATATGTTAAAACTTTCATTGATCTCTACTATTTCAGATATTGTCCAACTTTGATCTCCATTGCTTGAGGCATCATCAGCCTTACATTTAAATCATCGTCAAACTTTCATCTCCTCGATCTCTCCATCTAAAAGCATCTATTTCTATCTTACTTTAGTCATCCTAAAACTTCGACCTCCCTCCACACAGTCTTGATAATGTCCGCATTCGTCGTTGCTGGGCGGCAGCTGCGGTCTTTATCTTTCAACTCTAAATTTTTTAACCAATCGCGGACGGTCCTAACCTAGCAGTATCTGGGATCTCAAAGTACCTAAAAGCTTGACATAACCTCGAACCTAGACATAACCTAAAACCTTGAAATATCTACGACGCAGAAGTACCTAAGACCTTGAGGAGCCTTAGAAACTTAGACGTACCAAATGCTTCTTTTGGCTCTCCATATTGAACGGTGCAAAAAAAATGTTAAACGAGACTTTGTCACCAACGAAATGTACTTTGAAAGAGCTGTGGACGACTGAAACCGATGCCGTAAACGGCTAAGAGATAAGCCTGAATGTTTATATAAAAACAGCCATTTAAAGTCACTCATAGCGTAGCGCTATGTAATTTTACAAATTTTACAAATTTAATCAGTAATTTTACAAATTTTACAAATTTAATCAGTAATTTTACAAATTCTACAAATTTCATAAATTTTATAAATTTCAACTTGCTAACTTTATAAATTCGCTCAATAATTTTACAAATTCACTTAATCCAAAAAATGACCTTATCAATTTCACAGCCTCACGAACAACACCCATCAATTTCGCGAAAGTAAAAAAATTCCATTATCATTGTAAAATACAATAGCGTAACACCCGATGTAGAACAAATTGCAGTAAATTTCGAGAAGTAAAATTTGATTTTCCGAGGCGGTTCAAGAAGAAAGCCGAGCAGCCCTCGGTTTTCCCCGTTGATTTCAAGAGGAGGGGTGAGGAGAGAGGGAGGGATGGGTTTCGCAACACCGTTGGAGCGCACTCGGCAGAAAATTCGCGAGAACAGGGAATATTTCTTAATTACGTTACTGCGGAACGCGGAGCGGCGTGTTATATTTAAAACGTAGCTAGCATCCTTCTCTCTCTCTCTCTCTCTGTCTCTCTCTGGTTTTACTCGGAGAGTTCACCGGGAACGTTATCCTAAAATTGAGGGAAACTTCGACGGCAGCCAGGGAAAATGGTTCGCTTTCTTCGCGCGTCGCGATAAAACGCGGGAGAGCCGGCACCGGAAATGTAACGCATTGTTTGACGCGGCCGTTGAATAACAGAAGCCTCGTTCTTTCTTTAATTAATTACGATCCGGCCGTGGGGCGGCCGCCGCGGGGCGGTGGAGCGGCATTGCGAAAAATTATAATTAATCGGAATTTTCATTAACGCGGTGCCGGGGCGCGGCGGGGATTCGACGGCGGAACGAAAAACGAGGGATCCCCGGGCGCGAGAAGGAAATATCAAGAAACCGGGGGTGAGCGGTGGTGCCTCTGGTCGCCGCGAAAGAAAGGCATTCCTTCGGCAAGCGGAGCGCGGTTGTTCGCCGGCGAACACGTGATTAAAAATGCCAGGTGTAACGGTGAACGAGAGAGAGATTTTACCCCTTTTCTTCCGAGGGACGAAGGAAAACCGCGCGTCGCCGGCAACCTGAAAGCCGGCCACTTCGACATGCTTGCCTCGTTTATGGAACTGCGACGACAACTGTGAATTCAATGTTGCAGTTATATAGGGTTTTCCAATAGGAATGGGTCGATGTTGACAGTCTGTAGCGGCCATGTTGTTTTTGAATGCGTCGATTTGTTGTTTACAATTCAGTCGGTTATGCCAAATCACCACGGCAAGTTACACGATTGAGAAGCATGCACGAATGATAAAATTGTATTATCAAAATGAGTGTTGGTTAGTGACAACGTTGCGCGCGTTGTGCCCTTTTTATGGTAGACGCGGTGACCCTTCAAAGTCGACCCTCCAACGTTTGGTGGTCAAATTCTAGACGACCGATTCGGTAAATGATCAGTCAACGCTCGCACGTCAAGGAAAGCCAGATCGACCGAGAACATCGCCGCTGTTCGTGAAAGTGTGCAGGAGAACGCGAGGCAGTCAATTCCTCGCCGTGCACAAGAACTTGATCTTTCGCAGTCTTTAACTTGCCGAAGTTCGCGTCTGAACTTGGGCCTACACCTACACAAGATCCGACTGACCCAGGAGCACAAAGTTAATGACCACAGACAACGCCGTTTGTTCGCTGACTGGAATTGACCAGCAAGATCCTGCGATTTGACCCCTCTAGACTTCTTCTTGTGAGGTTTTCTGAAGTCGCAGGTCTATACCAGTAAGCCACAATCGACCGACGATCTGAAAGTCAACATAGCCCAGGCCATCGCTCAAATTCAGCCGGAGCTATGCGGCAAAGTCATTGATAATTGGCCCTCTCGGATACGTGTCACCGTGCAAAGCCGCTGGGGACATTTGAACGATGTCATATTCCATATATAATGGCATACGCGGACCTTCTAAATAAGACAAAAAATTCGTTAATACCTCATACACAGCCCATTTTATTCCATTTCAAAATCGACCTGCCCTTACTGGAAAACCCTATATATTCTCTGGGGATGTTCGAGATGTAGGAAAGCGATACGGCATTAGCGCGTTCGCATAGTGGAAAGATGGATACAGGGTGTGTCAAAATTATTGTATTAATTATTCCGTGAAATGGGGGATTTTTGAGGTTATTTGGAGTAACTTTTTCCTTTGCGAAAATTCTAGCAGCGGCTTTGTTTACGAGTTATTAACGAAAAGATAGTAGCCAATGAGAGGCGAGCGCGCAAATTTTCAACCTGCTGCCACGTAGTTGAGTCAGCGAGCTGAACATGCTTCGCTCTGTGACGCGATGGAAGAAGGGTGCTACAGTTCGACTTTGAGCCGCGTTCGAAATAATGGCCAAAGAGGGAACTTTCTAAATTTTATATTAATGTTAAAAATCTTAGAAATATTATTAACACTATAACGTTTGTCGACACCATAGCGGTGTAACGCTGAAAGTATCGTTCAACAACCGGCGATATCATAGCAGTGTAACGCGCATGGCACCACATAATATATCGTGGTGTACTGTTATTGTTTTGTTTAAATAACAATAAGTTGCACACGTCAGCAAGATTCTTGATTTTAGAACCACTTGTACCCTTTTATAATTGCAGACAAAACAGAAGATACCATTATTCACGATAAATAAATTGGATAAGCAACGAGGGTATGAATACTTTTGGGGCTGACTGTAAATGGGTCTAAATCCATTTATACTTAACCTTTTGCGGTCGTACGTCTACTCTCAGCCAGCAAAGCAATTTATTCTTTTTTTGTTCATCTTTTTTATTTTTACATAAAATTCAAACACATTGTTGTGTTACATATGTCTAAACATTAAAACGTAGTTAATAAATTTTGTTTCTCCTTCTTTTATTATTGTTATCTTATTACTATCCACTGAAAGAAAATTAATTACAACCAGCATGACTTATGTGTAAATTTAATACGACCACAAAGGGTTAAATCGAGGTATTATAAAAAAATATGAAAGTTGAAAGTTTCGACAAAATTAAACCAAAAAGTGTCGCTATTAAATTTGTTGTAATTTCATGAAGACAAATTGTAGAACAATGTACCTTAACTCATTTGGAAGCCTGAAATCTCCACTTTCAATTCTCCTAATTCAAACTATATACATGTGTTCATTCATAATCAAAAGTCTATTGCAAAATCTTACATGCGTCCCTCGATTTCAACAAATTTCTCCCGTAACTAACGAGAGTACGAATACTTATGGGACTGACTTTAAGTCTATGACCAATGGACCAAAGTTTGAAATTTGGTAAAAACAGGGCTGATTCATCCTGTTTTGCTCGGTGCCTTATCTTAGGGGCGACGCAGCGTAACAGTACACGCCAGCCGTCGGCTCGAACAAGAAAGAAACAACAAACTGTTCCAATAGACGAATAAGTAACAAAGGCCCGTAAAACCGAGCCCACCCGTCGCATCTCCCTTTTTTATTCCGTCGCGTCTCCCTCTTAGACGAGTATGGAAACCGACGCGTCGGAGGACCGCAGCATCGGATGAGCCCGGGGTGGAAAAAAGGGGACGGAGAACAACGCGCGGCGTGTAAGTCGAAGGGACGAAGTTTTGTTAAAGGAATTAGTTTAATATTGGCCGGGTTCCGCGCTACCCGCGTCGAACTTTCCCGCGTCTCGCAATCGTATTTCGTCCGGATAGAATGGCCGCCGCCGCCGCGCCGAGCGGAGAACGCCGAGGGTAGTTTTAATATTCTATGGCGCGCAAACAGACGAAACAAAAAAAAATAAAAGACCAGCAAACAGCAACAGAAAAAACGGCCCCGCGTGGGAGAGGAGGGGGGAGAGAAAAATAGCGGAGACCCGGTGTAATGAAATTGTATAAAACAGTGTAAAAGTTTTATGGCACCGGTGCCGTCCGACGGAATTTTATAAACTTTTGCCCGACGGCGACTGTCGTTCCCGGGAACGATACACCGAACCCGGTTTCGGACGGGCGCAGATGAGTCGCGCGATTCTCGAGGCCGCTCTCGTATTTTTACGTTTGATCGCCGCGCGCGTGCGAAAGCCGCGAATAAAACGGCGGAACTTATTTCGAACGGATCGCCCCGCTTATGGCGGAAGATCGATGCTCGGTCGATCCCTTCGAGGGCTTCGACGACGAATCTCGATTCGAGGTCGTAAAGTTCGACGGTAAGTTATGGAAATAATACTGTTGTTAACTGGACATAGCGTCGTGACGACAGTGTCCTTTTTTTTTATCGTTGAGGAGAAGATCGTAATGGAATGAACATTCTAGTGACCGAATTTTAAAGTCACTAGGTATATCGAAGAAGTGCCAAAAATGTTGAACAGCTGAGGGATGGATAGTAGAGGTTATTTTAAGCAACTTTTTCCTTTACGAAAATTTTCTGCGAAGCATGGTTTGCGAGTTATTAAGGAAAAACGTTGACCAATCAGAGGCGAGAGCGGCCGCAGCGACGCGGTCGAGCCTATTAGCACGCGAAGCTCAATTTTGGTTATTGGTCGCTTTGCGCCAGCTGAGATCGCTTCTTATTGCTCACTATTATGAATCCCATTTTACAGTGTCACTTTTATATTTTGTGTCATTTATATTTATTACTATATGCAAAATGTACTAAAATTATGCTACTTTATTGAAATGACAGATTACTAACGTCATTTCAAGCAACTTTTTCCTTTACAACATTTTTGTATGAGGTGTCGTTTACGAGTTATTTAGGAAAAATTTTGGCCAATCAGAGGTACAGTAGTACTCGCGTCAGTGGCACTTGTCTCTCATTGGGCGATGTTTTTCGTTAATAACTTATTAACAATGCCTCGAAGAAAATTTTTGTAAAAGAAAAAGTTGCTTGAAATGGTCTCAGGCATCTATCGCGAATTGTTGGACATTTTTTGGACAAATATAATTTTTGGTAAATTCTAGTTAATTTAATTAACCCTTTACACTCGAAACTATTTTAACTGGAAATCTATAATAACTTTGCTGGCTTACAGTGTCCCTATTATATATGACAAAGTACAATTTATGCATATGTAATTAATTCTTGTGATTCATACCAACAATTTCTCAACAATTATTTAAATACAAACTTTGTTATTACAAAAATTATTTTAGAATGTGATAGAAAAATCTTAATAATACCTCAGAGTCACTACACCAGTGAAAAAGGTTAATAAAAATGTTTCCGATGGAACGTTATGCTTTCAAGAAAAAAAGGGCGCCTTCGCAACGCGCCATCCCCTAAATACACCTATAATCCGGTCCTCAAAGTTGCTAAAGCACCGTCCGGTTATCCCGGACAGATTCGCTGGGATCCCGCCGAGAAACTCTTGGAGCGTCGTCGTCGCGTCGCATTGTTCCGCCGGCCGGCAAAAACCTGGCAGTCGCCCCGTCGCGGAGGGAGGGCGGAGAAGGCGGTTAGGCGACGAAGTTAGGCGAAATCGAAAATCCGGGCTACGGAAAGTCCGAGGATCCGGCCGACAAAGGGCCGACTTTCGACGATTTTCGCATTTCGCGCACGTCCCCCCGGTCGTCGCCAAGCCGGCGCGGCGCGGCGTGTGCCGTCCCGGAAATTCTCTTTTAATTTTCCGCGAAATTCGAATAAAGTTGCCGCGCGGGGCCCCAGCCAAGCAAGAGTATTAGGGGCCGGGGATTCGGCGCGCACACGTCCGCCGGTAACATTTTAAACTCGCATTTCACTGGCTTGAGCCCTAACTTTATCCCGCCGATGGACCGGGGAGGTTTTTGAAGCACCGCGATGCGACAACGTGTACCATCAAAACGGGATCCCGATGCCGGCTGGACACGGACAGATTTTCCACGGAAAACTTTCCACGGCGACGGCCGTTCCCCTCGTCCCAGATGGAAATGGCACACGCTCAGTATTTTAGGCGGTTTTCTTCTAGTCGGATTTTGCGTCGATTCCGAGACACTTTTGGGAATTTATTTTGAGAAAACGGCGAGGCTGAATAAAATAAGAATTTTCGCAGAGGTTCGAATATGTTTGAAGCAACAACTCAAATTTTTATACGACGTTTTATCAAAAATTGTACAACTTGCAATTAAATATGTAGTAACACTGTCTAATCAAGCATACTAAATGCAAATAGTCATACCTCGCACAATTTTGCAAAAAATGTCTTATAAAAATTTGTATCGTTAGTTCAAACCTATTTAAATCACCTAGCAAAATTTCAATTAATTCGCTTGAAGCGTTTTCTTAAAATTAATTTCCAAACATTGTATTGTCTATACGTGTCTACACTAGGCCACCGCTAGCGGTAACACGACGCCTAAGTGGTTGTTGCGGTAATGTGAATTTATGGAAATCTCACTTTCCCAAAGTACCTCTGCGTATCAATTGATCTTCTCCGTTGGAAAATACGTAACCCGAGTCGAAATTCATGCATAGGTCGGAAGAATCCTTCACGAATCCAACATCATCTAAATGGATATATACCCCGCATATCATCAAGCTGTTACCGTTTTTCCCATAATTTTCTATGGAACCGGTACGACGTTGCCGATGCAGCCTGAACTTTTCCTGACAGCCCACGGTAACTTATTACAACTTGAATGGATACTGTCTGTCGCGGGAGGCGTGTCGAAGACACTAATGCATGTAGAAAATTATGCTGCTCGTACGAAACACCTAGTTCGTGATACGTATTACAATACCCGTCCTGCAAATCATTCTCGCCAGCTTACTTTTCCTCGTCTGTTTCTCCTTTAACCCTTTGCTGTGCTGTACATGTCCTATAATAAGTTCCACTGTTGTTATTAAACCATAATTTGCAAATAGTATTAAAGAAAAAGGCTAAAACAGTTTCGAAACCACCATACAATAATATAAAATAAATAATATAATTATTCGATTGTTTAAATAATGAGACATGTCATCGATTTTTTTAAAATTCTACTATGATACGCGGCGTGCAATTTCGAACAACTTTTTCCTTTGCGAAAATGTCCATTTCCTTTTAGTTTCTGAGATATTTGTGAAAAACTGTAGACCTAACCTAGATCTAACCTCAATTTGAATTTACAGCTTACAAAGACGATCTTTAAAACAACGTGAACTTTGCAAATATAGATTAGATCTGTATTAAATCTTGAATATCTTGGAAACAAGATACCTGTGATATTATCCTAATTTTATTCCGTTAGGTCTAGAATGGGGTTTGGTTAGGTCAAGGTTAGGTCTACAGTTTTCCTCGAATATCTCGGAAACTAAAAGAGATGGCCAAATTGTGCAAAGGAAAGAGTTGTTCAAAATATTGAGATCTACATAATATTAAAGTTTCATCGAAATCGGAGAGCGTGAAAAATATTTACAATTATTAATAATAACAATTTTATCCATCGAAGTTACGTGATTCAATTGCCATTGTAAACAGCAATCAAAGAACATGATATATCGATTACAGTCGTTGGGGGAGACTTAAAAACGATTGGAAAATATAAAGCTTCAAGTTTCAATTTGCTGTAAACAATGTGATTGTAGTTTTGGGCCCGTCGGTTTTTGCGACAACGCGGGATAACCGTGGCGAATTTTTATAGGCCGTTTACGATGCCGCGGAGCTATTTGTAACGGGAGGAGCCCGAGCGTTAGCCGCGATGCCCGCCGGGCGAACGAAGCTGGGGCTCTCGTATTTACCGAATTGTTTTCGACTCCATTAACCGGCGCCGCTCTTTCCGAACGTAAGAATGGGAACGAACCGATTAGTTCTGTTGAACGCGCCCGCCCTCTTTCGAACTTCCTTTACCGACGTTGTTAATTACGCTTCCGTCGATGCGCGCGGTAACCTAATTGAAAAAGTCGTTTGTCGTTGTCCGACGTTACTGGCTGCCTTGTTTTTTAACCTCCCGCGATTTCCGTGGAACGGTCTGATCGACGTTAGAACACGTTCGCCATTTACTAGTTGGCGAAACGACAGACTCCAAATTTCGAAATTCCCTTTTTTTCATTTTTGTTAGGTTATGTCAGGAATTTCGTTGAACGCAGATGTAACGCGGTTCTAAATATTCATTCACGAAGTAATTTTCCGAAATCGGTTGGAGCGATTAAATTGCTATTTAGCAAGAATGTTTGTATATGTTTGAAGTATCACGATAAATTTGTATAAGAACTATTGTTTAATATTGTGGGAGATATGTTATTTTACATCTAAAGCGCCTGGTTGGAAAGTGTTACTATATATATTTGTTTGCAATTTGAACAATTTTTAATTAAACGTTGCACAATAATTTGAGGAGTTGCTTCAAACATATTGAAACCTTTATGGAAAATCTCAGTCCATTCGGTCTTACCATTTTCTTAAAATTAATTATTGAATAACAGCGTCTTGAAGATTATGCTAAAATCAATGCAATATTCAAGAATTAATTTGCCGGAAACCGTTGAAGGGAATAAATTGTAACTTTGCATGGTTATTTGAACATGTTTGAACGACTGCTACAAATTTTTATAAGAACTTTTGTTTAAAATTATGGAAGATATGTTATTTTGCATCTAGAGCGCTTCAGTAGACTGTGTTAATTTATATCTATTTGGAGCTTCCACAATTTTCAATGAAACGTTGCATGAAAATTCGAGCTGTTGATTCAAACATGTGCAAACGTCTATGCAGAATCTCAAACCAATCGCTCTGGCCGTTTTCTTAAAATTAATTGTTAAATAACCACGTCTTGGAAACTATGCAAAAATCGATGGCATATTTGAGAATTAATTTGGCGGAAACGGTTGAAGGAAATAAATTGCAACTTTGCATGGTTATTGAACATGTTTGAACGATTGCTACAAATTTTTATAAGAACTTTTGTTTAAAATTATGGGAGATATGTTATTTTACATCTAGAGCGCTTCAGTAGATTGTGTTACGACATATTTATTGGCGGCTTCCACAATTTTCAATAAAACGTCGCACCAAAATTCGAGCTGTTGCTTCCAACATGTTCAAATCTCTGTGGAAAATCTCAATGCATTCGATCTAACCCTTTTCTTAAAATGAATTATTGAATAATTAATCTTGGAGACTATGCTAAAATCAATGTAATATTCAAGAATTAATTTTGCAGAAACTGCTGGAGCGAGTAAATTGCAACTTTGCAAGGTTATTTGCACATGTTTGAACTATCAGTCAAAATTTTTACAAGAACTCCTTTTCAAAATTGTAGAAAATATTGTTTTTTGCATCTAGAACGCTCAATTAGACAGTGCTATTATATATTCATTCGCAACTTCCACAATTTTCAATGAATTGTCATACAAAAATTTGAGCTGTTGCTTCAAACATGTTCAAACCTCTGTGGAAAGTCTCAGTTCATTCGGTCCCACTGTTTTTTTAAAATTAATTCTCGAATGAGCGCTTTTATATTTCCCTTTATTTGAACACGTAATAAAACTTAAATACTTACTGCTTAATAGTAATAGAATGTTTATTATCATTGGCAAAAATTGTTAACAATGGTTAAAGATATATTATTTATATTACATTAATTTATATTATTAGTTTGTACTGATAACAATAAATATTTCATTATTATTGGAGAGTGATTAATTTTATTATAAAATTCTATATATATATAATCTAGTACTATTTATATATAATTATAACAAATTTATTCGATTAAAAAGAGTTCTCCTAAAATTCCATAATGCTTATGAAAATAATACGATAAACATAATAGAGTAAAAAAAAAAGTTGCGATACGTAGCTGCCGCGAAACAGCGAACAGTTTAATTGCATAATCAAGTGGAACACTTCGTAAAACACGAATTTCGTTTGACGGTGCTTGAGCCCCGGTCACGTGTGACCCGCGCGTAACTTTTCATTAATTGTATTCGTAAGTTAATGAAGAGTCCCGCGCGTCGGAAAATTCGTATCTAATCAAAGGAGAATTTTAAACAACCCTCGGCCGAGATGCCTGTTACACGCCTTTTTATTTTCCTTTTCTTTGCAAACGTCCGAATATTTAACAGTTTAATTTAAATAGTTGCCCGTGCAGAGCAAAATGAAATTACTCCACGCCCTTTCAAGAACACGTTTATTCTTCACTTTCACCGCGGCGATTGTTGGACGCGAATTTCGGTCGACTTCAAACGGTTAATTAACGCGCCGGTATAGTCGCCGCTATCACGTGACGACCATGATACCTCCTTGGAAAGAGGCTCGGTTGATGTTATAGCAACGTTGTAGCAAGAGAATCAACAACTGTTGTCCCCGTGACATTTTTAATATTTATGGGATGATTATCTTTAGGGTGAGTATCTTTATGGCGGGATCGCTCTTTAAAAATATTACGGGGTAATCGTTAAAAATTATCTCATGGTGGAGATGATATTTTATCAAGAATGGTAAATGGACAATTAAAATATTGTTACATATTTAGTGAGGAATATTTTTAGACGCGCTGAGATATATTTCAGTAAGATAATAGTAATACTGTATGGAATGTTATATTTGGGAATTAATTTCGAGAAAACGGTTGGTGCGATTAAATTGCAATTTAGCGAGGTTGTTTGAATATGTTTGAGCTATCATTATAAATTTTTGTAACAGCTGTTGTTTAATATTGTGGGGGATATGTTATTTTACATCTAAAGCGCCTGGTTGGACAGCGTTACTATATATATTTGTTTGCAATTTGAACAATTTTTAATTAAACGTTGCACAATAATTTGAGCTGTTGCTTCAAACATATTCAAACCTTTGTGGAAAATCTCAGTTCATTCGGTCTTAACATTTTCTTAAAATTAATTGTTAAATGATCACATCTTGGAAAGTATGAAAAGATCAGTACAATATTGAAGAATTAATTTTGCGAAAACGGTTTGAGCGAATAAATTGCAGCTTAGCAACATTGTTTGAACATGTTTGAACTATCATTATAAATTTTTATAACAACTGTTCTTTAAAACTGTGAAAGATATATTAATTTGTATCTAAAGCTCTTTATCCGACAATGTTAATACACGTCTATTTTTAACATCCACAATTATCAACAAAACGTCAGACAAAAATTCAAGCTGTTGCTTCAAACACGTACAAACTTCTACAAAAATTCCCATCCCATTCGACCGAACCGTTTCCCTAAAATTAATTCCCAAACAAGCGCTCGATTATACAGTGTTAACTCAAGAACCCAGTATCACCGCTAAAACATCTGACGAAACTTTGATCGACCAACCGCTGCAATCGTAATAAAAAGCGACGGTGTTAGAAGAGTCAAGAGCCGGTTATATTCAGAAAAGATAGCAGCACCACGGCGCCTCCATTGACATCCGGCCGTTGTGGTGCAGTGGCCGCCGACCACCGGTGAATCGGCGATATCTAACTCGGCGGGTGCCATAATAAACGGACGTGTGAACGGTGCCTTAAAACGTCCGGTTATCTGACCGTGCTGGAACCCGAAAAGCTTTCGAGTGTCCACGGAGATAGTCGGTTAAGTGGCACGGCAAGAGAATGGTTGTACCGCTAATTGCCTTAATTCGATAAACTACTAAACCCGTTCCCCTCCGGGCCTCCCTTCATCTTTCAATCTTTCCACGACCACTTCTTCCTGCGCCGTCCTTCTTCATCCTTTCCCGACCAATTCACGCCTTCCAACCCCCTTCTCCCTCTCTTCCTTTCTTGCTATCTTCCCGATTTCCAGTCTCTTTATTACATTCGACAAAAGGTCAGCTGTTATTTAATGTTCCTCGCGCTCGGATCGAATATTCCTGTCGTCCCGTTCTCTCGTTAGATCTCGCCGTCGCCACGTGACTAATCGGGCCCGGGCCCATGCCCCCCTCCACTGTCCAACGCACGTGCCGAGTGGTGGGGGAAATATAGTAGGAATACCAAGGAAGGAATTATGACATCGAGCGCTGGGATATTTATAATATTATAATATTATAAATGTTTCGTAGAGCCTGGTTATGTCAAGGTTATGTCAATGGTGTTTATCACGTGATGACCGATGGTTTGAGGACGTATCTGGACGTTGTTTTCATCATTGGGTCATTTAAGTGACTTGTACAGGGTGGATCGTGTGACGCGGAGAGTAAAGTATCAGTGTTCACACGATCTTTAATGGTACGTTGCTGAGTTAATTTTGAAGATATGATCGTGGAATAAATTTTGTTGCGTAGCTGAGATGTTGAATAATGTATAAAAATATTTGATCAATTTTTTGAATATGAGAGAGTCCTTAAAAAAATGTAAAAGTTTATCAAGGGAATGGTACTTAAAATAGAATTAAAATAGGGAAATTTTATAATAATTAACAGAACGACAAAAATAATCTTTTTGATTTGACAAAAATTAGTATGATAGAGCAAGGTTTTTTGATTGTGATAAAAAAGTTGCATAGCGATTCGATGCACGGTTATCGAGGTAAAAAATTTGTTGTGGAGGATGTACTTGTAGAAGTCGATTTTCATGATTATATGAGATTTCTGAAGGCTGTGATGATTTAATTGGAAATTGATTATCAAGGGTTGTTATAGTAATGAATTTGGACTTAAATGTTGCAAAAGTAATTGACGGATCCAATATGGCGGAAGGATATTTGAGAAGGGGTACTCGATACAGTCATCGCAAAAATATTTATATATATGTTCATGGAATCTTTGATTGCAAATTCGAATTTGTACTTTGATAAATCGAAATGGTGGATTCAACGTCTTTAGGACGTCTCAGATACGTTTTAGAAACGTCTTAGAAGCGTCTGGGGTACGATATTCGAGAACTCTTTAAGACATTCTAAATTAAACGTTCCTAAGAACATCCTGGAAACGTCTTAGAATGTTCAAGAAATGTTTTTGAAACGTTTTGTGTTACAAATGAAGACATATTTGTATGTCTTTAAGAGTCTTAAAGAAGTCTGGTATACGACGTAGAGAGACGTCTTCAAGACGTCTGTTATAGGGCGTATGTTTTTGGACATCTTAACGATGTCTTAACTTGGATGTACTTTTAACGTCTTAAAAACGTCCATTTTAGGCTGCAAGAAGTTTAGTCTTAAAATGAATGTCTTTCTAACGTCTTAAAAACGTCTACTCTAGGACGTAAGACGTCCACTAAAATAGATGTTCTTTCTACGTCTTAAAATCGTCCATCTGATGGCGTAAGTCGTTCTGACCTAAATTGGATATACTTATAACGTCTTAAAAACGTCCATTTTACGACGTCAGATGTTCTGACCTCCATTGGATGTGCTTCCAACGTCTTGAACACGTCCATTCCAGGACGTAAGATGTTTTGACCTGAAATACATATCCCTCTAACGTCTTACAAACGTCTATTTTAGGGCGTGAAACGTCCACTAAAATAGATATCCTTCTAATGTCTTAAAAACGTCCATCTTAGGGCGTAAGACGTTCTGCCCTAAATTAGATATACTTATAACATCTTAAAAACGTCCATTCTATGACCTAAGACGCTCAGTCCTAAAATTGATATCATCTATCTAACGTCTAAAAACGTCTAATTCTAGGGCATAAGACGTTAAGACCTAAATGGATGTATTCCTAACGTCTTAAAAAAGTCCATTCTAGGGCACAAGTCGTTAAGACATAAAATGGATGTATTTCTAACGTCTTAAAACGTCCATTTTAGGGCGTAAGACATTCTAACCTAAAATGCATGTACTTCTAACGTCTTAAAGACGTCCATTTTAGGGCCTAAGACGTCTAGACCTCAAATAGAGGCCCTTCTAACGTCTTATAAACACCCATTCTAGCACATAAGACATCCGTACTAAAATTGTACATAAAATGAACATCTCTAAAACATCCAATTCTTATTAACTCCGTTCTCGTCACCTCTCGTCCAATTCACGAGCCGGTTTTCACGATTCGGGACCACTGGTGGTAGCGGCCACGGCTCGCAGAAAGGCGCAGGCAGGAATATAAACACGTACACGAACGGCAATTTAATCCCGCCCCTTTGGATCCATCCTCGGCTCGCTATCCAATTACACATAAAGCACTAATCACGCAATTAATCTCAATCTATTTAATAACACCTTCATTACCAGCCGCTCTACGCAGGCAGACAACACACAGCGACGACGGACCCAGAGTCCGCGCCGCTCGCTCACCGGGCCCGTTCCCAAGCCTCGTTCTCTTTCTCCGTTTCTTAATTCCCTCCTCTCTTTCCGCGCTCTCCTCCCTCCCCTCCCTCCCCTCGCCCCGTCGCCGGTTCGGCAATTTGTTTGTCCGACGTTGTTTCACCTGGCCCCGAGAACGGACGGGGCCTGGCATTTCGAGCGCGTTCCTACCCGCGTCTTTCCTCTCGAAGTCGAGGAGCCGCAAATCGCCGACACGCCCCTGCTATTCGCATTCCTGTGGAACACGCGGGGCCCGACCCGGCCCGACCCGGTGTAGAAGCATGTCAGGGATGCGGGCAGGTAACCACCCCGTGCCCGGCACGGGCTCGGTCAGGTCGGTGTAGATGCTATGCACGAGAGTAGTAGTATATGCAATAGAAGATGCGATGTTAACACATCGCATACATAGTATGTTCACTTTGGTGTTGCCATTTGTCTACAATATAGAGCATGTCTTGCGAACATATAAGGCCAAAATTTACTTATCAACCTGTTACTATGTGAGAATAGGTGGAGGTAAGTGTAGATGCCGGTGAACGTCTCTATGTTACAGGTGAATGGTCACACTGATCAAAAAGCAAAAATCAATACAATATTCAAGAATTAATTTTGCGAGAACTGTTGGAGCGACCAGATTGCAATTTAACAAGGTTGTTTGAACATGTTTGAACTATACTTACAAATTTTTATAACAACTTCTTCCCGAAACTATGAGAGATACGTTAATTTCCATTGAGAGTTATTAATTGAATAGTGTTAGTATATATCTATTTGCTTCCACAATTATCAATAAATCGTCGTACAAAAATTTGAGGTGTTGCTTTAGATATGTTCAAACCTCTGTGGAAAATTTCAGTTTAAGCGATTCTACCATTTTCTCAAAATAAATTGTTGAATAACCGCGTCTTGGAAACTATATAAATATCCATGCCACATTTGAGGATTAATTTGGCAGAAAGAGTTAAAGGGAATAAATTGTAACTTAGCAAGGTTGTTTGATTGGTTTTGAACTATCACTACAAATTTTTATAAGAACTTCTATTTAAAATTATGGAAGATATATTAATTTGCATCTAGAGTGCTTGAGTAGATAGTGTTACTATATATTTGCTTGCAATTTGAACAATTTTTAATTAAACGTTGCACAATAATTTGAGCTGTTGCTTCAAACATATTCAAACCTCTGTGGAAAATCTCAATCCATTCGATTTTACAGTTTTCATAAAATTAATTGTTAAATAACGTCGTCCAGGAAACTATACAAAAATCAATACAATATTTAAGAATTAATTTTGGAAAAACTAAGGGAACGAATAAATTGCAACTTATCAAAGTTTTTTATCACTTTTGAACTATCACTTCCAATTTTTATAAGAGCTTCTTTTTAAAATTATGGAAGATATGTTAATTTGTATCTAGAGCGTTTTAATAGACAGTGTTAATATATACCTATTTGCAACTGTCATGATTTTTAATAAAACGTTGCATAAAAATTTGAGCTGTTACTTCAATTATGTTGAAATCTATATAAAAAATCCCATCGTCTTGTAGAGCGTATCTAAGGACTGCTAGAGTCTAGTATAGTGTATCTAGGGACTAGTAGGGTTTAGTACAGTGTATCTAGGGACTAGTAGGGTTTAGTACAGTGTATCTATTGACCAGTGTATCTATAGTCTTCGCGCGACAAGTAGACAACTTTCTACTTACATTTCCCCCTCCTACTAGCCGCCCCACTGCTCAGTTATTGGTCGCTAACCGTCAGTCTTCTTCCACTACCGACCATCTCCTTCCGCGTTGATATAAATCGCATCTGCTCGCATCGGTCCACATCGGTCCACTCTATCCCGCATCGGCCCGTCTCCTTCCTTCTCTGTGTAGGTAACCGGCCCGACCCGGCCCGCGCACAGCTGTGTAGGCAGA
The DNA here is from genome assembly GCF_028453695.1 of Augochlora pura. Taxonomy (NCBI): domain Eukaryota; kingdom Metazoa; phylum Arthropoda; class Insecta; order Hymenoptera; family Halictidae; genus Augochlora; species Augochlora pura. Next base: position 14,210,359 of record NC_135782.1, read on the forward strand.
GTAGGCTGCCCATCCGCGGCGACCGCGAGCCGGATTACACGATTCCGGTTAATTGAAACGGCCTAAGAAGCGCATCGGTCTCTCACCGACGTCGATTACACGTCCAGATATCCGCGCCAGGCCGTCTCGAGCGCTCGCAAATATAGTTGTCACCCTCGCTCGATTCCACCGTATCGGCCCCGATCTCTCCGGCCGCTTTCGAGAGATCCGGTGAATCTGGTGTGCTTACGGTATCTGGAATATAATTAAGAGATCTGATAATATCCTAATATAATCTTTAATCACATAATATAATAATAATTAATAACATAGTATAATCTTTAACATTATAATATAACAATTATATGTAACATAATATAATAACAATTATAATCTTTTAATTTTAATTTTATTCCCAGGATAACGATAATTCCACTCTATTCTGCTATATTCTAATCTATTCTGCTCTATTGTGCTCTAATCGACTCCATCACATTCTATTACAGTCTATTCCACTCTATTCTACTGATTTCTACATTATTCAAACTCTATTAAATCCGATTTTGCTTTATTCCACTCTCTTCAGCCTTGTTTTAATCGATTTCACTTTATTCTGCTCTATTCTGCTCGATTCTGCTCCGCTATCCTCGATTCAACTCTGTTATAATTTATTCTGCATTATATTCTGCTCTATTCCATGCAATATCAATCTATTCCACTCTATACTGCTCTATTCTTCTCTGTCACATTCGATATCCACTCTCTTCAGCTCTATTGTGCTCTATTCTGACCTGGTGCGCTCAATTCCACTCTATTATAAATTTATTCTGTATTATATTCTACTCTAATCCATGCAATTTCAATTGATTCCACTCTATGCTGCTCTATTCTTCTTTGTTACGCTTGATATCCACTCTATTCAGCTCTACTATGCTCTATTCTTTACTCCGTTATTGCATATTCTATATTATATTCTACTTTATTCCAGGTAATTCTAATCTATCACACTCTATTCAATTCTTTTCCACTCTATTCCACTTTATTTCGCTCAATTATACTCTATTCACTCTATTATACTATTCGTTTATTCTCTATTCGACTCTGTTCTCTATTATCACACTTTATTCCACTCTATTCTGCTTTATCTGTTACACTCTATTCCACTTTATTCTACTCTCTTGCACTCAATTCATCTTTATTCCGCTCTAATCTGCTTTATTGTAATCTGTTACATTCTGTTTCACTCTATTCTGCCCTATTCTACATTATAGTCTACTCTATCATACTCTGTTCCACGCTTTAACACATTATTTTACTCCGTTCTACTATACTCTACTCTATAGCATTCTATTCGATCCTATTATTACTCTATTCTACTTTATTCTACTCTACCACACACTATTCTATCCTATTCTGCTCTATTCTACTCTATGCCAATCTATTCATCTATACTCTACTCGACTTTACTCTATTTCACGCTATTTAAGACTGTGCTCTAAATGCTCTAAGGGCGATTTGCTTTATCAGAGACATGAAGAAAATCCGTTTTTAAAAAGTCTTATCACTGGAGACGAGACGGATTTAATATTATCAAATATATCGCTGATAGATGTGGCAGGTTAAGAACTAGGTTAGGTTTACGATTTGTGTAATATTAAAAAAGATGATGAAATACACTGTACTGGTATGGCTTTGCCGCTCTTTACCGGCTTTTACCAATGTTTTAGGTTAGGTTTGGATTAGACTACTTATTTGGGTTAGGTTACAGGTATCATCTATTTATTTTGCATAAAAAGAAAGGAAGTACCTCCATGGTATACCCTAATATTTTCTCTTCCTGGAGACCTGGATATTAGAGGTTAGGTGTGTGTTTGGTTACAGCTTGTTTCGAGATGGTACTGTTTGTGATTATGTTACTTTATTTTATTAGTGGAACGAGGTATTATTTGAATTATGGGATCTTGAGTAAACTTGAAAAAAATTTTTGAGTAGGTATTATTGCTCACAGATATGACAGGCTAAGTCTAGGTTAGGGCTACACGTATATTGTTCACAGATGTGACGGGTTAAGTATAGGTTAAGTTTGAAGGTTACAAGTCTATTAATTACCATTAATTAAGTTACAAGTATCGTCTATCAATTTCGCATCAAAAAATAAAACGAAGAAACATATAGTACACCCTAATACATAACAATTGAGTTTATTCCACCAAAACGCCACGCCAGAAATAAATTTCGAAAACCGAAAAAAAATAGTGACACTTGTGGCAGTTGCACAGTGGCGTTCTCAACGGTGACAACAGATAACATCGTGCACGAGCCTTGCGACAAATAAACTAAGAAAAGCCGGCTGACCTCGCAAAGGCCACCGCAATAACGAGCCAGCCCCGCTGGCTGCGAGTTGATCAAACAAAAAAGCGACGAGGAATGAATGAACGGAGAGAGGCGAGACAGAGAGAGAGAGAGAGAGAGAGAGAGAGAGAGAGAGAGAGAGAGAGAGAGAGAGAGAGAAAGAGAGAGCGAGAGAAACGGCAAATAAAAAAAAGAGCGGTATCGCCCGTTCCAGATCGTTAGGGCCGATGGGAGCGATAAAGGGAGAGAAAAAAGGAATTATAGTCGTGGCCACGCGATAACCGCGGTATCAGATCCGCGACACCTGCGGCCCCAATTCTTCTTTTTGCCAACTCCTCCTCCACACCCCCACCCCCTCGATACGGCACCTCCTCCTTGCGTCCCGAACGGCCCCGCGTTCAACGGTCAATTTGATCGAATCCCGCGGAATTTTTCCGACTGTCCCTTCTCTACCCCGTTTCTTCTCGCCGGCGGCGACCGCTGCCACTTCCGGCCACTTCGACGCGGCGGTTGTAACGCGGCCCTTGCACCGGCCTCGGATTGATGCGCCGGTGCACAGTGATCTGGAAACCAGACGATTCCATGGTTTCAACAACACGATTATCAAACTTCTGTGTTTCTGCGGAATTTTTATTCTTGCAAATTACGTGAACGGTACGGCGACTCGAAACATTATAATATTGTTGTTATTATGGCTATTGTAATTATTATAGCTATTATAACTATTATAGTTATTATAACAATTATAATTATTATAGTTATTATGACTATTATAATTATTATAATCATTATACTTACTATATCATATAAGCCTAATAATTTTACTATCAATAATAAATCAAACCTCATCAATGTTATAATATATAACTGTTATAATTATTATAGTTATTATATCATATAAGTCTAATAATTTTAGTATAAATAATACACCAAGCCTCATCAATCTTATATTACATAACTATTATAATTATTGTGAAACTATTGTAATTATTATAGTCATTATAAATATAGTCAACTCCTTGTACAATGCTGAAACATGAATTGTTATATTATCACATACATTGCAGATTTATTTCAATTATTCGACCGTGGTACAGAAGCACATTTCAATCGATGCACCATTATTTTTTCTGAAAGACCAGATCTTTTATATGCAGATGTGGAAGGGTTAAATGGAACTTTCTGCAACTCTGAATATCATATGCATTTCTAATAATCGGATACTCGCAGCACGTGACTCGAATAGCAACTGCAATTTTAAACAATTTTTCACATATTTCTGACGATCTGGTGATAAAATGTTTGAAACGAAAGTTTATTAGTATTCACTACGCTACAAATTATAATTTAACAAATTTTAGGAATATTATTTTCAATGGACGTAATTGAAATTCTTTCGATTATTTTGGTTATGTCGAGGTTATGTAAAGTAGTAGATATTATTGTAGATATTATCTGACAGTAAGGTTATGTCTAGCGATAATAAGGTAATGTCTACTGATCGTAATAAGATTATGTCTACTGATAACAAGGCTTTGTCTTCTAATAATAAGGAAATTTCTACTGATAAGAAGGTTATGTCCACTGATAACAAGACTATGTCTACAAATAGTAAGTCTAGTATACCAGTAATAGTAATATCTACAAATAGTAAATGTCTACTATAATTAGTAGCATAACTTTATATATTATATTAGCAGACATAACCTTGTTATCAGTAAACATAACCTTAGTGTGGTTAGCAGACATTACCTTATTATCACTAAACATTACCTTATTATCGGTAGGCATAACCTTGTTATGGTGAGTAGACATTACCTTACTATTAGTAGACAAAACCTCACTATTGTTAAATAATATAGTAGACATAACCTTACTATTTGTAGACATAACCTTACTAAGCTTTTGCCATCCAACACTTATATTCGACACCATAATATCGCAACCATTGTCGAGTCGAATTCGACAACCTACCGTACTCTAACCTTAAACCTCCAGGCAACGCTGAAATAATTTCAGCCGCAGAAAGCGAATTCCCAGACCACTGCGCGCGGCCACGAAAGTGGCGTCGTCGTCGTCGGTGCGCAGCGAGGCGCAAAACTGTTATTGAAGAAGAAATTAATTCCCCGCCGATTTTGTCCGGCGTCCTTCCCCACCCCGCAACCGTCTACCACTCTCTCTCTCTCTCTCTCTCTCTCTCTCTCACACACGCCACCGTTCCGTTACGGATTCCACAACGATTTCGATTTTCCGGTCGGGGATCGGCCGGCCAGGTTACCTGTAGAACGGACAAGGATTCAATCTGGACGGCTCCGGTGGTTTTTATGCGCCCGGATCCGTGATCTCGATCGTACGGCATTTATTTTGTTTGGAGAACAGCGCCGCCGATTTCAGGCGACAATCCGGCAACGCGGTTTTTCTTAACGTGGTCATTGCTTGCCTGATCGTGAGAGATCGAGAAGGAATCGATGCAATTTATTTATTTACGATTGGTGTAAAAAGTGTTTGTAAAATACTTTTAGAAATTTAAATATTGTTTAAATTATCGTGACAGGTTTCTAGCATAAAAGTGGCAAGAATGTAATGTTTTAATTTTTATGTCGTTCCAAGCAATAACAATTTTTAAACGCAATTTAATTAATCAATTAATTTATATGTCATCCCAATAAAATTTGGGTCCCTTGACGTAATTATAGAAATGATTATAAATACACGTATACTTCAATGAATGAAATTTATATCATAAATTTAATGTTGATAAATAATTTATACAATTTTCGTTTAATTTCTATATTTTTTTTTTAAATTACTATATTTCCATATTTATTATCATTAGATTTACAGAGCACTGAAAGCAGACGTTTTGAATATCGTTATACTATAACCAATAAATAATTCAGTAATTACGATTTGAATAATCCTAATTGAAAAAATTAATAGCCTAGTGTTAAATGCAATTTACCCTCCCTCGCACTCTCCTCGCATGCTGGAATACAATAATCAAATACATTGCAACAGAACTTCGTCGATTACATCTTTGAAACAGTGTGAAGTTAGTTCAAAGCGATGTGTCTTGCGGAAGGTGCGATTGTTTCCTTGGAACGGTATGAAGTTAGCAACAAGTGTCGCCTCCAGTGGCAGCTCTGTAGGGAGTAGCATCCCGTCAATAGACTATTGTAGTTTGCTTCTTTGAAACATTGTGAAGGTAGCACCAAGTGATGCGCCTTGTGGTAAGTGCCAATAGCTTGCTTTGGAACAGTGAGAAGTTGACGCTAAGTGGTGCCAATTGCTTCTTTGGATCACGGTGAAGTTAGCACCAAACAGTGTCACTTGTGGCGAGTCTCTTTATAACAATACGAAGTGAGCACTAAGTGGACACCTTTGACAGTAAGTATGAACATAGCACCAAGTGGCACCATTTTGTGGTAAGAAAATTATACAAATTGGCTAAGTGTCAATTGCTTTCTTGGAGCAGTGTGAACGTAGCACCAAATGGTTTCTCTTAATTCAATAATTCAATATTTAATTCTTATTCAATATTTATTAGTATACAAATGATGAATTCCTAAGAAACAGTGCGAAGTTAGCACAAAGTGCAACAATAAGTGCAAAGTGTCGATTATTGGAACAGTGTGAACGTAGCACCAAATGTTGTTTGCTAATTCAATATTTATTACGATATAAATAATTGCTTCCCAGAAATAGTATGAAATTAGCATCAAATGGTGGCACACATGACTCAAGTAGAACTCAAGTAGAAACAGTGTGAAGTTACCAACACGTGACGTTACTTAGTGTCACAGTATGAAGTTAGCAGCAAGTGACAACAGTAATAAATGCTGATTGCTTTATTGGCAGGAAATGGTTCCTGCTTATTTTAATATTTATTAATATAGAAATAATTACTTACTAGAAACAGTGTGAGGTTTCCAACAATTTACGTTACTTAGTGTAAGGGTATGAAGTTAGCAGCAAGTGATGACTAATAAATGCAGATTGCTTCATTGGAACAGTGTGAAATTAGCAGGAAATAGCGACTGCTTATTTCAATATTTATTAATATACAATATAAATAAGTGCTTCCTAGAAACAATGTGAAGTTAGCAATAAGTGGCATAACCCAGTCCTAAGTACCAATTGCTTTTCTGTAACACAGTGAACATAGCACCAGATGGCGTCTTCAAGTAAACATTGACATACAGTAATTATATATAAATTAACATACAAATAATTGCATCCTTGGATCCATGTCAAATTAAAATAACAATTGGCATCTTTTAGTTACATATTTATCTGTACATAAGTAATTTCTTCCTCAGAACCACGTGAAGTTGCCACCAAAAGCTTCAAATACATGACTGTCCCTAGTAAAAGGGACTGGAGCAACAATAACGTAGACCTAATAATATATGCTTCAAAATTTCACAAAATTTATATTTTTTATGACTACAGCGTTGAAATTATAGGTTATGTTACAGTTATGTCCCCACGAATTACAGTTATGGTACAGTTATTTCACGAATATCCTTGTAACTGCATCAAAACGGTTTTGTCATAAGCTTGACATAACCTCAACAATTTTTGCAAAGGAACAAGTTCGTTACGACTCTTAATTACATATTTATTGATACATAAATAATTTCTTCCTCGGAACCGCGTGAAGTTGCCAGCAAATGCTCTAAAATCATGACTGCCTCCCGGTAGAACGAACGACAGCAACAATAAGGTACCGTTGCAACATTGGAACCGAGGTCCGCGAATTACACTGTTTACCGTGCCGTGGGCGTCCGATTTCCGGTAGCCTGTGATTAATCGATTAACCGGACGCGATAATAAAGTGAAAATCATCGATCATCGCGTGCCGGTTCGATCACCGTATTTTGACTGATTGTCCGGCGGATACGCAAATGCGGTTTTCCTTTTAGTATTCGGTCGGCCGGATGTGTTTAAATAAAACGTCATTAACGGGGAAACTGGGTTAGCGGGCTGCGCCATTAATGGCCGTTCGATGTAACCGAACGGGTTAATAGAAAATCGAATCAACTTATTTCACCGTTCTCGTATTGTTTCGCGCCGTCGAGTACACGGAGTGAGCGCGCGCACGCCCCGTATCGCACACCTGCCGCAGTTTCCACCAGGTGGACAAAAAGTCGTCGACTTTTAATTCCTTGGTTTGAAATTTCGTGATTTCCGTCGCGCTGGAAAATCATTTTTCCCGCTGGCGATCGCGCAAATTTCCCCCTACCCCTACCCACCACCCCCTACCTCCACCATCGAAAACGAAAAAGCGCGCAACTTTCTCTGTTTACGTTAATTCCGTAATGGCGAAAGTTCGTTCGGTGTTTTCGACGCCGGCTAACTGGCTCGCGGAAATTAACAGAGCCACTCTCTGTGTGTGTGTGTGTGTGTGACTCGGCTCGCCGCGCGCTCAGATAACCACCGAACGTGGGTGTTAAAGGATGATTGGACGATTACAGTTATTCTGGTCGAGAAAAATCCCTAGACGACTTGCCCCACTACATGCCAGCCTGTTAATCTGTTGTTGTGCTTTGACGAGTGGCCCAGGAGCGGTGAAGATTTCGAATCGCAACGTTTGGCAACACTGTAAATGTTGGAGAAGAAGCGGTGGAGATCTCTAATCACAACGTTTGGCAACACAGTACGCTGTAACTTCTGTCGGAGAATTACAGAAGCTTATAGGAGACGCAAATAGTTTTATTGTTGTGCTGAAATTTTTATGATGTTTGCGAGAGGAAAATATTTTTGCTTCAGTTTATTGGCGAGCCTGTTCGGAGAAACGCTGTGAAGTTGGCATCAAGTGGCACCATTAGTACTACCGTGCCTGTTGCTTTGTTCTTTTTTCGTTCGGAAGGCATATATACATATATAATTAGAATGGAATGGCATTCATAAATGGAAAATTGATAGAAGTGATTGATTAATAATAAATAGAATTAGTAAATAATTTCTGTAATTGTCTAGTGAAACATGTAAATAATTTTAATATTGTCTATTCCTATTTATTAACACTAAATTTACGCAGCACTAACAGTGACTGTTTTGAATTTTATTGTAATATATTTAATAAATAATTCACAAAAGTATCATTATGATCTAAATAATTGTAACTGAAAATATTAGTGTTTTCTTTAAGCGTTACGAAGCCTCGAAATTTCCTGTTTTCGACGATTCCTGGGAAAATTGCCTTTAGGTTTGAACTTATATCTATGTAACTGTGGAAGATACAAAGCTGCGAGTTTTTTATAGTAATCTTGAAGGATGTACGTATCTGAAAAAAAAATTGTTTCCATTTAAAAAAATATAATTTTGACAAATATGAAATAAAAGTGATACCTCTTAGCAAGTGTGATACACTTGATGCTCACTTCATACTGTTAGGAAGAGACGTGCTGCAGGAGGCAACACTTGATGCTAACTTCACCGTGTTGCAAAGATCCAATTGGTACCTACTACTAGTGACGTCACTTGGTACTAATTTCATACAGTTTCAAAGAATCAATTAGTATTTACAAGAGCAGTGACTTGTTGCTAAATTCACACTGTCGTAAAGAAACAGACGGATTTATTGTTAAAGATGCCACTTAGTGCTTACTTCACACTGTTATAAAAAGACTCGCCACAAGTGACACCGTTTGGTGCTAACTTCACTATGAACCAAATAAGCAATTGGCACCACTTGGCGTTAACTTCTCACCGTTCCAAAGCAAGCTGTTGCCACTTATCACAAAACATATCACTTGGTGCTAACTTCACAATGTTTGAAAGAAGCAATCTACAATAGTCTATTGACGGGATGCTACTCCCTACAGAGCTGCCACTGGAGACGACACTTGTTGCTAACTTCATACCGTTCCAAGGAAACAATCGCACCTTCCACAAGACACATCGCTTTGAACTAACTTCACACTGTTTCAAAGATGCAATCGACGAAGTTCTATTACAATATATTTAATCATTGCATTCCAGCATGCGGGGCAAGTGTGAGGAGGAGTAAATGATATTTAACACTAGGGCACTAATTTTTTCAATTACAATTATTCAGATCGTAATGATACATTTCCGAATTATTTATTCAATATATTACAATAAAATTTATAACCGCTGCATTCAGGGATCTGTAAATCGAGTGGTAACGAATAGAGAAATATAGAAGTTGCGAAAAAAAAATATAGAAATGATATGAGAATTACAGAAATTATTTACCAAATTCCATTTATCAAGATTTCTTTCATCATATCAATTTAAATTATTTCATTGAACTAAGACTAAATTTAGAATTAACGTAGACTTTGTTTTGATATAGTTACTGAAATATTTATCGAAAATTGCGAGACATAACACTGACATAACCTATAATTTCAAACGCTCTAGACTTGAAAACTTTAAATGTTGTGAAATTAAAGAAGCATGTATTAAAACTGTTTTAGGTCTAAGTTCGGTCTAGGGTAGGTTCATGATAGATCCATATTAGGTCCGTGTTAGGACTATATTAAGACTATAGATATTTTAGGACTATATTAGGTCCATGTTACGGTTATATTAGATCCATGTTAGGACTATATTAAGTCTTTAGATATTTTAGGACTATATTAAGTCTGTAGATATTTTAGGACTACATTAGGTTCATGTTAGGACTATATTAAGTCTATAGATATATTAGTACTATATTAGGTCCATGTTAGGACTATATTAGGTTCATTTTATGACCATATTAGGTCTATGTTAGAGCTATATTAAGTCTATTAGGTATATTAGGTTTATATTAGGTCTATAGTACGTCTGTTACCTCAATGTTAGATCTATATTAGATCTATGTGTGATGTACGAAGTCATTCATTATTATGTTTTTTAAATTGTATAAATTTATATTATTATTAGGTCTGTATTAAGTTTAGGTTAGGTTCTTATTAGGTCTTTAGATATATTAGGTACATGTTAGGACTATATTAAGTCTGTAAATATGTTAGGGCTATGTTAGGTCCATTTTATGACTATATTAAGTCTGTTAAATATTTTCGGTCTATATTAGGTTTACCTTAAGACTATATCAGATCTCACAGAAATATCTTTCTTCTGTTACATTAATGTTAGATCCATATTAGATCTATCTTAAGTCTACATGACTTACATAGTCATTCACTATTGTGTTTCTCTCAGTTAACACATTTACAATTGTATTTTACAAAAACACTATAATACCCAAATTTTATTAAAAAAAAAAAAATAGAATCAACGCCAATAAGACAATACACAATCACGAAACCTAAAAACAACTATACAATTTATTATCAATCTCTCCTCAAATTCCTGATAATTCCTTCTCTAAACTAACTTCCAATTAATTTTCATAATTAGTATACTTGCAAATTCGAATTTACTCGACGCATTAAATGCATTAAAATTTTCTGAAAAAATACATTGGTAATAGAATCCAGTATTAAATGAAAATTCAGAGGTCTTTAAGTAAACCTATAAAAAAAAATAAATTTGGTAACAACTTGAAGCAATGTAATCTTTTTAGTTTTATATCATATTTTACACTGTCAGATTAGTGTCAGTCACCGATGACTGACGCGGCATTCAACGCGTTAACTATGGGAAACTGTCCTCCAAAAATCTATATTTAATTATACATTTTCATTCGCAAACACGACCCACGAATTCACCCAAACGACCTCCATTATTTATCACGTGTCGTTATAATTATACATATAAAACCGGGTGGCAATAAATGAAAAGACTACGAACGTTTACACGCGATTACAGCTAGGGAAATATTTTTGGCCGGCAACGGGGCGGCTTGGAGAAATATTTAGCGAAGAAATTACCGTTTGCCGTTTAACCCGTTCCGCGCGCGAGCGCGCTGGCAACGAGTAGTCCGTCCGACGGGAAAAGAAGCAATTTATCGCGGCCGGCACGATAATCGGTATTTGTCAGTATGATAATTTTCGTTCATTAACGACTCCGGACTCTCTCGCGCGCAGCGGCGTCGGCAGCCTCCGCTGAAATTACAGTTATTTTAAGGGACTGTATAATATCCGGCGGCGCGGTTCACCGGGGGCACAGAGGAATGGGCACATGTTATGATTGTATCATCCGTGTGTTGTAGCCGCAGTAATAACAAAATTAATACTTGGCTCGCGTGTCCGTGCGCCAAGCAGACGCCGGTCCACCGTCGTCTGCATGATGAAAGTCAAATAATTCACCGCCGGTGAACGCCGGCCAACCGCGGGAATACCAAATGGCCCGCGAAAAATGGGAGAATCGTTCCGGCGGCGGCGCGCTCTTCGACGATGTCCGCGAGACTCGCGCGCCAGAAAATACCTGGGTCAATGTTGACCCGGTGTTCGTAAAGAGCCGACGACGACGATTGATCTTGTGGAATCGTGTCAAAGACATTTTCACTCACATAACCTGAGAACTTCACTTGATTTTATCGCGGCTTTGCAGTCAATCTTTCGACTCGTCGAGTGACCGACGCGAGTATAGCTAATTTTTATAAACAAATTGCGCCGGCACAGTACTAAAGCGGATGATTAATTGTCTCTAGTCTTTGTTTTACTCTTTAATTATTGGGGAGGTTTCGTCTGCGATCAATGTGCTTGGAGAATGAAAGAAATGTGACAGTTTTGAGGTTAGCTTTGGTTTTTCGCGAAAGATACGGAAATTAAATTGGTTTCCATTTTTTGATATGTACAGCGTCTGCTGAATAGAATTTATATTTTATACTTTATTATGTATAAATATTTATATTTATACTGTGCAGCAGTATAGAATTAGAGGGGTGGGGGTATAAGTTATCGTTTTTTGAATGTTGATATTGTTTAAGCCCGTATTAGTACTGCGTTATATTATTATTATTATTATTATTATTATTACATTATATTAATACTATTACATATATATTAGTCTGCAGTTTTTGGAGAAAGTTTTTCCAAATATCGAGCTTCGCAACATATTTAAAACTTTATCAAAATCAAAAATGATAATCCCTAACCCCTAAACAATTGAATCTCTGCTCTCAAATATCTCGAAAACCAGTGAAGTTCAACAAAAATATCCCTAGACAAAAATGTGCTCGCAATATCTCTGACACAAAACTTCCCATTAACTTTCAATGAAATTCCATCGCCATATAAATAAATTGTTACATCAATAATAACAACAATGATAACAAATTTCTTCGACGATAATTAAATATTGTTTGTGACACTGGAACATGTCACGGTGTTCTGATGAAAATATGGAATGTATAGTTGAGATCTGCTGAAAAAGAAAAAAAACGGAGAGAGAGAGAGAGAAAGTTGAGAATAAAAAAAGCTCTAGAGCTCTAAAGGGTAAAAGAAAGAAAGAGAGAGAGAGAGAGAGTTGAGAATAAAAAAGAGCGAGAGAGCTCTAAAGAGTAAAAGAGAGACATAAAAAGAGAGAGAGAGAGAGAGAGTGTGTTGAAAATGAAAAAGAGTGAGAGTGCTCTAGAGAGTAAGAGAGAGTAGATAAAATAAAATAGAGCGAAAAAGCTCTAAAGGGTAAGAGAGAGAGAGAGAAAGAAATGAAGAGAGAGAGAGAGAAAGAAATGAAGAGAGAGAGAGAGAGAGAGAGAGAAAGAAATGAAGAGAGAGAGAGAGAGAATGAAATGAAGAGAGAGAGAGAGAGAAAGAAATGAAGATAGAGAGAGCTCTAAAGGGTAAAACAGAGACATAAAAAGAGAGTTAGAGGGGGGGGGGGGAGAAGAGGAGAGAGTGATGCTCCCCCGCACACGCTTTCGTTTTTCGATCTGCTAAAACTCGACGCCGGGGTGAGCGGCGCGCGCGAGGGTGTTCGCCGAGCTGTTCCTACGTATGAAGGGTTGCACACGGTTTCATTAATGGAAAAGTGGCATTTCGGGGTTTAAGTGCATATTCCCGTTCACGCAGCAGCCGTGTGCAGCTTCTTTTCGCAGAATACATCCGAAAACAGATCGATGCAACGGCGGCTTCGACGTGTACAGCTACATTCGAACGGCGCACAATGAGACACGCGATCTCCCTCTCTCACTCTCTATTTCTCTCTCTCTTACTCTTTGGAGCTCTTTCGCACTTTTATATTCCCAACTCTTTACCTTTCTCTCTCTTACTCCTTAAGATCTCTCGATCTTTAATATTTTCAACTCCCTCCTCCCTCTCTCTCTCTCTCTCTCTCTCTCATTTTCTCTTTTACTCTCTTGCTCATTTTTATACTTAATTCTCCCTCTCATTCTTTCTCTTACTCTCTAGAGCACTCTCACTCATTTTTATTTTCAACACTCTCTTTCTCTCTTACTCTTTAGAACTCTTTCGCTCTTTTTTATTTTATTTACTATCTCTGTTATTCTCTAGAGTTCTCTCGTTATTTTTTATTCTTAACTTTCTCTTTCTCTCTTTCGCTCTCCTTCTACTATTAGCTCTCTCTCTCTCTCTCTCTCGCTCTCCTTCTACTATTAGCTCTCTCTCTCTCTCGCTCTCTTTCTACTATTAGCTCTCTCTCTCTCTCGCTCTCCTTCTACTATTAGCTCTCTCTCTCTCGCTCTCCTTCTAGTATTAGCTCTCTCTCTCTCTCGCTCTCCTTCTACTATTAACTCTCTCTCTCTCTCTCTCTCTCTACTATTCGCTCTCTCTCTCTCTTTCTCTCTCTCTGTCTCACTCGTCTCTTTCTCTCTCGCATTCTCGCTCTCTCTTGCTCTCTAATACTTGCTCTCTCGCACTCTCACTTTATCTCTCTGTCTCTCTTACTTTTGTTATCTTCATTACTCTCCTTCTCACTCTCTCTCTCTCTTTCTCTTCGTTGCTGTCTCCCTTTTCATCTCTCTCTCGCTCTCTCTCTACTTTTCGCACTTTTGATCGCTCTTTCTCTCTCTCCATTGTTGTCTCTCTTTCTCTCTCCCTCTCTGTCTCACTCGTCTCTTTCTCTCTCGCATTCTCGCTCTCTCTTGCACTCTAATACTTGCTCGCTCTCTCTTGCACTCTAATACTTGCTCTCTCTCTCACTCTCACTTTATCTCTCTGTCTCTCTTACTTTTGTTATCTTCATTACTCTCTTTCTCTCTCTCTCTCTCTCTCTCTCTAGCTTCAGCTCTCCAGGGGCGCTGATACTAACAGGCTCGCGAGAGCGCGCCGCGCGTACACAGGGTGTATATCGCGGAATCAATCGATTCCGATCGGCGTGCAATTTGCCGGGGCGGCGCAAGGCGAGAGCACGAGGGGGAGATTTCGTAGATTTTTTTTCCTTTTTTGGATTCACGCGGACCCGTATAATTAGTCTCTCCTCCACAATGGGAAAGCGTACGTTTGAAAGTGCGCGCAGGGTTGATTCTCTGTAGGTTCTGGCTTTGAATGGCTGATTGCAGCGAATTTGGTCCGAGGTGCGGCGTGTATTAACCTTCGTCGCCCCCCCCCCCTCCTCCACACACTCCCTGGCCACTGAAAAATTAATCCAGCGGCTACGTAAGAGGTAATCGTTATTATAAACTATTTTGTACTTATTTATTTCGACTGATGGTATGCATTGTATCGCATTGTCTTTGTTAGACTTGTGGAGTTGCTTTATTGAGGATATTAATTGTTGGGAGACTGCCACCTCTGCAGTTGTTTTTGAGGTTGTATATGGAGGATCTTGAGATGAAATTTATATGCTATACATATATGTGTAAATTATCGAATATAAAGATATATAGACAAATATAAACAATACATATATATAATAGTACCAGCAAACTCTTAAAAATGACGAAGCGAATACATTCTAAAATTAATTCGAAGTAACTTCACTAAGTCTAATTATTTCTATGACAACCATCGACTAACTTTTCATGACTTTTGAACGTATTCTGTAATTTTCCTATGAATCTTGTAATTTCTTAATTATGCTATCATAAAGCGTGACCTATCAGCCTTAATTTGAGTCATCATAAGTTTAAAATTGACCACAAGAATATATTTTAAA
This sequence comes from Augochlora pura, assembly GCF_028453695.1. Lineage (NCBI taxonomy): Eukaryota > Metazoa > Arthropoda > Insecta > Hymenoptera > Halictidae > Augochlora > Augochlora pura. The sequence continues at coordinate 14,225,668 of NC_135782.1, forward strand.
ATTGACACGAAGAAACTCCTCAAAGTCCAAATATTTCTCTTGAAACTGCCAACAATCTTTGGAGACATTTCAACAAAATCTTAAATATTCCTATGGATCCTTTAAATCCCCAATTAGTCCATTATAAAGTGAGGACTTTCAGCTTTAATTGAAGCTATAAAAAGTTCAAAAATATCAAAGAGAACCTATTCTAAAATTGATTCCAAGTAACTTCTCAAAGTCTATTCATTTCTTCCGAAACTATCGACCACCATTTCGTGACATTTGAACACGATTTCTAGCTTTTCTATGAATTTAATCATTTCTTTTTCGAATCTAATAATTATCCTATCGTAAAGTGCGATCTTTTAGCTTTAATTTGAGCTATTAGAAGTTCAAAAATGTGAACGGAAACATTTTAAAATTGACTCGAAGTGGCTTCTTAAAGTCGAAATATTTCTTTCGAAACCGTCGAGTTACATTTGGCGATTTCACAGTAGAATCTTAAATTTTCCTATTGATCTTATAAATCTTGAATCAACTCTTTATAAAGTGGGGACTTTCAGCTTAAATTTGAGTTACCAAAAGTTCAAAAATGTTCGATGGAACATATTTTAAAAATAAGTCAAGGTAGGTCCTCAAAGTCTACACATTTCTTCCGAAACTATGGCCAACATTACGTGACTTTTGAACTTGATCTCTAGTTTTCCTAGAAATCTTAGAACTTTTCGATTATCCTGAAATAAAGTGAGATCTTTCAGCTTTAATTTGAGTCATCAAAAGTTCGAAATTGTCCACAGGAATATATTTTAAAATAGACTCGAAGTAGCTCCACAAAGTCCAGTCCTTACTTTCGAAAACATGGACTAACATTTAGTGAGTTTCTAATACGATCTTAAATTTTCCAGGGTATCCTATAAATCCTTAATAAATTGGTAACAAATAATGATCTTTCGCCTTTAATTTGAGATATTAAAAATCCAAAAATATCCACCGGAACCCCTTCTAAAATCGTTTTGAATTCACCCCACAAACTCGAACTGTTTCTTTTGAAACCATCAACTAACATTTCGTGATTTCTGAACAAGATCTCTAGTTTTCGGACGAATTGTGTAATTTCTCGATTATTCTATCATAAAGTATCATCTCTCACCTTCTATTTGAGCTATCAAAAGTTTTAAAATATAACGGGGAACACATTTAACAATTTATTCAAATTAACTTCTCAAAGTCCAAATACTTCTTTCGAAACTATCGATAATTCGTGGTTTTTGGACATTATCTCCAGTTTGCTATGAATTTTATAATTTCTCGATTACCCTTTCATAAGCCATGATCTTGCACTTTTAATTTGAGCTATTAGAAGTTCAAAAATGTCAACGGAAACACATCCTAAAATTGACTAAATGTAGCTCC
>NC_135782.1:14227162-14236064 GCF_028453695.1 Augochlora pura
AAATATATTCTTGTGGTCAATTTTAAACTTATGATGACTCAAATTAAAGCTGAAAGATCCCACTTTATGATAAGATTATGATATGGTACATTACATTATACATATTCAGTATTATATATATTATAATAATGTGTATTATAATATATAACATTACGATATGTATTATAATAAATTCTCTATAATAAATATTATAATATATAATCTATAATATACATTATAATATATAGTGCAATATATATATCATAACATGTTTTATAAATTCTACACTATAATATATTATAGAGGTTGTATATTATAATTTATATTATGAGTTATATATTACGATATACTTTACTGGTTATATGTATATCATAATATCTATATATTATAGTTTGAATATTATAATGTATAGTATTATTTGTATTTTAGGTTGTACTTTATAGTACGTATATAAGCTACTTATTATAATATATACTGTAATATATGTCATAACATAATTGACAGGTACAACAATATCATTTAGATTGCAATGTCTTGAAGATGTTGATAGAATCAGATTAAAAACAAACAAAAATATCGCTCGGAGGTACAGAAAGGAGAGCAACGATGCGACACCAGGCGCGGTAAAATTGCCGCTGGTAATTTCTATGCATATAACACCGTGGTTAATGGCGGATGATTAACGTGGCGGCAGCGGCGGGCCTCCGGAACGGTCCGCGGCGGCGGCGGCAACGGCCCGTCGGTTCCTTCTGCCCTTGACCCGTATATCCCGGTAGAATGGGAGCCCTAACAGGATTATAAATGCGACGATTACGTTTCGATATATTGCGTCGATTAAAACGGCGGATTGCGGCGCCGATCGATTTTCAGGTATCGTTGAACGCACGCGAGAGTATATCTTCTTGCTTCGGGGCTTATTAAAACGCGTCGTTTGTTTAATGCCTTTAATATCGTTGATTTATCAATGCACGTGGAAAGTATTACGTGTAGTTGGATGGGCTCTGTTCGTATCGAGACGAGCGTGGATTCGAGCGGCTGCGATTTCTGGTTTTCGAGATAAAAATTATTTTATTCTATCATAAAATAAAAAACTGTTTTCAGGGGTGGAATTTTCGGCGAATGTTGGACAGTGTTCCGAGGCCTGTAATTTTTAAATGAGTTTGATGTAGGGTAGGTGATTATGTTATTTGATTTCTTCGTTTGATTCTGTTTGAAATGAGGTTACTTTGAGGTTAGTTTGAGTCAGTTGTTGGTAACGATCCCACAAAGATACACCTTTGCCGCTCGAGGTGTATCAATCAATATTTCTTTTGAAGTTACGAGGCAAAATTAGAATCAATCCAAAACTCATTTACCTCCGGCCACGTGTGCAACTGGCCCTCGGCTCGTAACACGGGCTTTTCTACCACGGTGCGCGAGGCCGGCAGTAAGGCAAGAAACACCACGAGTACAAAATTTCGGAATGGATCCGGCGTGTTACGGTGTCGCGGCATGAATTTACGACGCGATTAACCTCGGGGGCGGGGGGGAAGAGAGCGGCGGGTTTCGGGGCGGTTGGTCTCGCCGCGGGGCCGCCCACATCCCCGAAAACTTCTCTCCGGCCTTATTAAAAAGACGAGGGACTATCAAAGCCACTTCCACGGGACATCGGAAACATTTTACCCGCTCGGCATTTACGCCCATCATCGGCTATCTGCGGAATCAGCGAAAGTACATTAAATTACGGGTCCGTCCGGCTACAAAGCAACCATCCCCCCTCCGCCGATACACTGTCAACCCGTAATCATGACCGGCCTGCTTCCATTCGCTCATTGAAAAACGTATATTCCTTTCCCTCTTTACGCTTAACCCCTTGTCGTATCGTTTTCTTCGCAGTCGCGACGATTAAGAGATTAATTACTGTTTAATGAAATACTATACAATGAATAATTATAAAAAAATTATTCTGAAATGAATCACTGTAAAATAAATAATTCTAGCATAAATCATTGTAAAATAAATCACTATAAAATAAAGCACTATATAATAAAACATTGTAAATTAAATTACTGTAAAATAAATTACTTGACATAACCATGATATAAGTCCTTGTCGTATCATTTTCTTTGCAGTTGCAACGATTATGGGATTAATTACTGTTTAATAAAATACTATAGAATAAATAACTGTAAATAAATTACTGTAATATGAATCGTTGTGAGGAAAATTATTGTAAAATAAATTATTCTAAAATAAATCACTGTAAAATGAATCATTCTAGCATGAATCATTGTAAATTAAATCACTGTAAAATAAATTATTTCAATATGAAACACTGTATAATAAAAGATTGCAAATTAAATCACTGTGAAATAAATCAATGTGATATAAAGCATTATTAAACAAATCACTGTAACATAAACTATTGTAAAATAGAACACCCAAAAATAAATCACTGTACAATAAATTACTGTAAAACAAACTACTGTGATGTGAAACACTATACAATAAAACACCGTAAAATAAATCACTGTAAAAAAATTACTTCAACATAAAACACTGTGTAATGAAAGATTTGTAAAGTAAATCACTGTGATATAAAACGCAGTGCAATAAAACACTGTAAAATAAATCACTGTATATAATATAATAATATAATCACTGTATAAATTACTGTAAAATAAATCACTGTACAATAAAACACTATAAAATATGTCACTGTATAATAAATTACTGTAAAATAAATCACTGTAACATGAAACACTGTACAATACATCACTGTAAAATAAAACACCGTAAAATAAATCACTGTACAGTAAATTACTGTCAAATAAATCACTCTTAAACAAATCACTATAAAATAAATCACCCTATAGCAAGTCACTATAAAATAAATTAGCCTATAACAAATCACTATAAAATAAATCACCCTATAACAAATCACTATAAAATTAATTACCTTATAACAAATCACTATAAAATTAATTACCTTATAACAAATCAGTATAAAATAAATCTCAGTACAACAAATTACCATAAAATAAATCTCAGTACAACAAATCACTACAAAATTGATCATTTCAAAACGATTCACCGTAAATCCCCTCCCCTCGTGACAATCCACTCTAAAACTAAATCTCATCTCTCGCAAACTAACCCACCGCGCATCCTCCACAGAGCATCCCGACGTCGCGTCGACTCGGCGCGAACTTCGAACATTCAAATTTCCCATCGAACTCAAACCGCTCCATGTTTTCTTTCTCCCAAACGAAGAGAGAAGAAGAGAGAACGACGGAGCCGGTGGCTCGTAAAAGCTGCCGCTTCTCGCAAGGGAAAATAAAAAATCCTCGCGCCGCGAATTGGTCGGTGAGCGGCGGTGATTTATTAATTCGATTAAACCCTTATAAGAAGCGTATATACCCGGTCGACTCAATCTCAGCCGAGCGCGATCCGAGCGCATTTTTATATAGTGCGTGCTCTCACGCGAACCACTTAATGCGGCCCCGATTGAAGCTCTCCGCGTAAACGTTCCCCCCCTTCGACGACTATGACCCGCGCCCTATTACCCCCCCCCCCCCCCCTGCCGCCCACCCACCGACGGCCTCACTCACTCTCTCTCTCTCTCTCTCTCTCTCTCTCTCTCTCTCTCTTGTTCTCTCTCGACCGTCCCGACGGCGTGTAATCTATGAAAACATCGGACCCGAGAACGTTCTCCTCGCGATACCTGTTATTACATCTAAATGTTTTTCCGACATTGTTGCTTTCTTCCGTGCCCCTCCCCTCCCCCCTCCCCCCACCGCCCTCGGGCACGGCGCCGCGTTAAATCAGTGTTCCATTAAATATACACCATTATTATTCCACGTCGTACATATTTATTCCGCGGCAGCTAATAACTTTATCAGACGCTCTCGCTTCTCGCCGCTCGCTCCGTTTCCGCGCGCGCGGAGTTTTCTCTTTATGGACGCGACCGCTTAACCCTTTGTGCTCGAGCGGCGACTCCGAGGCACTGCTGACATTGTTCTAACGCGTCCTGGAGAATTTTTATATCCACAAAGCGTCGATTTAAAGAATTGTTGGACGGTGAAACTGTTGGCACGAGTCGCGAGAATCAATTTCGTAATGTATAGTACTATATAGTACATTACAATTTATATTATTTGTTATATATTATAATGTGTATATACTATAGTTTGATTATTATAATATGTAGTATAATACTTTATAAAACGTATTATAAGTTACTCATTATAATATATACTGTAATATATATCATAATATGTTTTATAAGTTCTACAGTATAATATATTTTAGAGGTTGTATATATAATACATATTATAATACGTATTATAGAGAATTTATTATAATATATATTGTAGGCTGCCCATTATAACATGCATAATAAATTATAGACTATAAATTATGATATGTGTCATAGGTTACATATTATAATATGTACTGTAGGTTATACATTACATATTGAAATACATATTGTAGGTTATAAAATGTACAACCTTAGTGTTTCACTGGAGGTTATACCTTATTATAACCTATGCTATATATCATAATATTTAATATATTGTATATGTTATAATAATATAATATAGAATTTTGTATAATATAATCGGAAAACCAAAATGTGATTTATTTAACCCTAGGCTGTCCTTCGTATATTTTTTAGTAGACTTAACATTGTGGTGTTTATGTCATATACTAATAATAATATACATTGTAACGAGGCGAAAGGAGAAGAAGACAAAAAACTATCATCATTGAGGCTATTTCTGGACCGATCGATAATTCCGTTGACCACGATCGAACTTTCTAGAAGCATCGAGACGTGGCAAACTCCTTAGTTACCAAATTGTTATTAACGGTTCATGGCTAGCAACGAGGTAGTACATATAGAGGGATCTTGCTCAGATTCGAGGCTACACCTGTGAGAGAGCACGAGTAAACCATATATCCTGTGTCGTATATCCATTCTTCAACCACTTCCCCTGCCATCGGCGCGCTACAATTTAGCGCCCAACGTGGGGCTCGAAGTCCACGCCCACGACGCCGAGGACATCTCCTATCCTGATCCGAGATCTACACCCACGACGCCGAGGACATCTCCTATCCTGACCCGAGACCAACGACCACTACTCCGCTACAATTTGGCGCCCAACGTGTGGCCCAGTCCGACTCTTCCGCTGTCCAGTTTTCACCGATCCAGTTTTCCCAACTCCTGGGGTCCCTGAAGGAAAAGCAGTCCGATCAAGGAAGCTTCTCCAAATGTACAGCACGCTTCGATGGAGCGCATGATCACATGAGGGTCAGCGCATTCATCGCCACCATCTCGATATTCAAGGATATCGAGAACATCAGCGACGAGAACGCCTTGAAAGGCCTACCCCTGCTGTTCGAGAAGCACGCTTCCATCTGGTGGCGTGGTGTCCAACGTACGGTTCCTTCATGGAAGGAAGCCCTTGACCTCATCCGAACCACATTCGCTCCCCGTCGTTCTGCTAACTTGGTTTATACAGAGCTCTTTCGATCCACCCAGGATACGATCACCCCGACGGACTTGTTCGTCAGTAAGAAACGAGCTCTGTTAGCCGAATTGATCAACCCGCACGCCGAAGATGTCCAACTAGATATGATCTACGGACTCTTAAGCCTGCCAATTCGAAAGAAAATAGCACGCGAGTCAGTGCCCACCTTCGCGGAGCTTATCAATTGAGCTTGCGAGGTAGAGACTTTAGCAAAAGAAATACAAGGTCAACGCGAATCCAGTGGACGTCATGAAGGGAGATTTGCCGTACTATACCCGAAGGACCGTCGCCGCTGTAACATCTGTCGCCGCCCAGGGCACTACAGTCACGAATGCCGCTTCCAGAATACGAATCCACCAATTCCTGTTCAACCACCGACACCTTTGCTAACTGGATGGCCTCGGCAAAAGGACATCCGCACACCACTGCGATGCTACGGTTGCGGTAAACTAGGCGTTGTGAGGAGCAAGTGTCCCGACTGTACAAAAACTTCGAAGACACCCGTGACCCAGGCAGCCATCTGTACTGTTAATGCAGTCCTACATAAACGACAGAGGCCAACCGTCAATGTTCGCATTGCTGATGAGAATGGCCACGCTTTCATCGACACCGGAGCCAAATGCTGCATCGCGAGTCAAAACCTGTACATGTTGCTACGCACAAAAGGTGTTACATTTGAAGAAAAGAAAATGCAAGTAGCACTAGCCGATGGACATCCTCGCATACGAGACGTTTTGATGACATCGTTGGAAGTGAGTCTTCAACACCGCCGTTTCCCGACCACCTTCATCGTCTTACCAGATGGAAAGGACGATCGAACGCTTCTTGGTATCGATTTCATCGAGGACGCTGGAATTGTCCTGAACGTCCCACAACGTACTTGGCATTTTGTGGACACCCCAGAGAAGCAGTATGACTTCACGAAAGAAGTTATACAGGGATATGCACCTTCTATCGAGGGGGAGAGACACATCGCGCTCTCGTCACTTGACCTGGACCTGCTCAGCGAAATGAGAACTTTCGCCAAGCCACCACCCAAGCTGCTCAGCCCGCTACGGCAGGATACGCCGAACGCCACCGGTCTTCAAGCCTATCTACAGGATGACTCCGAGGACAACGAGTTATCGCCCGAAGTCCGTCCAGTATCAAATTTCCCTGGTTTCGATGAGCTGTTCGAAAAATGTATTCGTACATTTGACTCACGAATGGATATCGCAGCTCTTGACGTATGATGCAGCAGCAATCATCACTCTAGAAGAACGGCAGCAGCAATGAGATCGAGACACGTGATGCCAAGTCTGTCATCATTGGAGTGCACCAAGCATCAGCCCTGAGACCATACATTGGTGCACACGCGGAACCACCAGAACCAGTGGTACCTATCAAAAGGCGAGAACGACCCCGTAAGCAGACGGAGAACCAGCCACCATCGAGACAGCCCGAGGATCACCCTGGGAAACGACCCCGACAACGCTAAGACGAGATCCTGGACTACTCGTCGGGGCGACTTCGTGTCCAGAGGGGGAGATTGTAACGAGGCGAAAGGAGAAGAAGACAAAAAACTATCATCATTGAGGCTATTTCTGGACCCATCGATAATTCCGTTGACCACGATCGAACTTTCCAGAAGCATCGAGACGCGGCAAACTCCTTAGTTACCAAATTGATATTAACGGTTCATGGCTAGCAACGAGGTAGTACATATAGAGGGATCTTGCTCAGATTCGAGGCTACACCTGTGAGAGAGGACGAGTTAACCATATATCCTGTGTCGTATATCCATTCTTCAACCACTTCCCCTGCCATCGGCCCGCTACAACATATTATATAAAATATCATATGAAATATATTACAGATTATATAAAATATTACACAACACATTATACTAAATATTATATATAATATTGTAGATAATATATTATATATCATACAGAGTATTCTATAATACATATATAAAATATTACATAACACATTATAATAAATATTATATAGAATATTGTAGATAATATATTATATATCATACAGAATATTCTGTAAAATATGTAATATTTTGTAGAAAACATATTATATATAATATAAAATATTATATGTTGTATGATACAAAATATATTGCAGATCATATACAATAGCATAGAAAATATATTATAAACTATATAAAATATTTTACAAGGTATACAATAAATTACTGAAATATTACATGTAATATTATACAAAATATTGTAAAAAAAATTGTGTGAAACATTATAAGAAATATTATATAAAATATTACATAAACTATCATATAAAATATTATCCAAAATACATTACATATTAAATAAAATATATTTTCGTAAAGTCACATACGAACACCAATTCTCTCCATTATTCCGCTCTCTCTCTCTCTCTCTCTCTCTCTCTCTTTCGCCCTCTCTCTCTCTCTCTCTCTCTCTCTCTCTCTACACGTGCAACCAGGAGCGTACAAAGTCAAAGTGGTTACCGCACAAAATCGCAGCGAACAACGATAACTCGACACCCATAGGCTCGGAGAGAGAGAGAGAGAGAGAGCGATTTACTCGCGCGTTGAGGAATCTTCTCGGGTTCAGAGGGCAGCGCCCTTGCTGCGCGTTAACTCTCCCCCGCTGTGCCCAACGACATGCGATGGTACGGGGGTTGATGAATGGATTCGGCATAACGTTTCGAGCGATTTCTTGACCGGGCCGATGGTGCCGAAACCTGATAAAGAGGCGGATCGGGGAATCGACGGACGATACTACGCTGTCTTGTTGCAAAGGGGTTGGGGGAGGGGGGGGGGAGAGATGTTCGGAAGCGGTGGAAATATTTAGCCGTTTGGAAATGTGACCAATCGGGGATTAGTATTCTTAGATATAAGAGGGTAGTTCTGTTAGTATTATTAATGTATAATGTACAATATTTTGCGTATAGCATAGTTGATATGTAGTATGTTATACTATATTATACGTAATATGATGTAGTATGATATATGATAGTAAAATATATATTATGATATTAATTAGCTTTATTTACCAAAAAATGTTCCCCCGGGCTTCCTATACTATACGTGATATAGTACGATATACTACAGCATAACATATAGTATGATATACAGTATATACAATTTATTGTTTATTTAACATTCATCTAAATGAAAACGTCTAAATTACAAAACTTATAATATATGTATATTCTGTATTTAATGTAACATACAATGTATAATATATTGTACAATATAAAATTATCACGTATAGTATAATTTCTAATATACTATACATTATGGACAATACAGCACATAATATATTCTATCGTATTGATAATATAATATATAGAGTAACATCGTACATTATAAATAATACAACAGTATATAATATAACGTTGTATATTGTATATAACATGATTTAATAGTATAACATTGT
>NC_135782.1:14236164-14287560 GCF_028453695.1 Augochlora pura
ATTTTTTATACCGCCAACAACAAAATGGTGGCATTTTGTTGACAGTGACTGTACAAAATGATATTGTTTATATAGAAACAACGTAGTTTGTTGAAAATTATATATTTCTCAGTGAAATTATGGCAAATGATGTGAAATAAATTGGTTTTTATTGCAATTATCTCTGTTTGGTGGAAAGTAGAATTTAATTTGTTCACAATTTAATTAACAAAAATCATTTATTTTCTGTAATATAGAAATGACGTATTTTCGCCATGCGAACGAATATGTGTTGAGTAATATTTATTTTATCTATTTTATTTATTTTCTTCATCATGGAAGGCATTTAATATTTAAACAATGATATAATAATATTTCGATAGTAGGTAGGAAATTATTAATTACCATGACAACCGATTCCATAGTCTGCCAGCCGGCGAAACATTAATCCTCTATAGGCAAAATTATTGTTAATAAACATTTCGAACAATAAAATTGATTGTTATGTTAAACTTATTTGTATGATAAGAGTGACAATTTTGTATAGTTTTTGTTGTAGTAATTGTACAGTTAATGTAATTTTTGTAATCATTTTTCAGAAGATTGTATTAATTGTTATTATAATTATAAAGTGAGAAAGTGGTCATTTGAACGTGGTAGGTTTAGTGTTAAATATTTATTCGCAGACAACTTGCAAGATATATACTGTGATATTTCACGTGCTGCCACCTACATCGATATTGTTATAGGTTATGTGTTCTCGTGGATGTTTTAGAACTTCTGATGGCTCAAATATAAGCTGAAAGATCACGTTTTATGATAGAATGATCGATAAGTTACAAGATTCGTGAGAAAATTAGAGGTTATGTTCAAAAATCACGAAATGTTAGTTGATAATTTCGAAAAAATGTACTGATTTTGAGAAGTTACTTTGTATCGATTTTATAATATGTTTCCTTTGACATTTTTGAACTTCTGATAGCTCAAATTAAAGGTGCAAGATCACAGTTTATGATAGGGTAATCGAGAAATTACAAAATTTATAGGAAACTAGAGATAATGCACAAAAACCACGAATTATCGATAGTTTCCAAAGAAGTATTTGAACTTTGAGGAGCTAATTTAAATAAATTGTAAAATGTGTTCACGTTGACATTTTTAAACTTTTGATAGCTGAAATTAAAGCTGGAAGATCACGCTTTATGATATGATAATCGATAAATTACAAGATTCATAGGAAAATGTAATATCGTACTGAGTAATCACCAAATAATTGTTGACGTTTTCGAAAGAAATATTTAGACTTTGAAGAACTACTTCGAGTCAATTTTTGAATATTTTCCCGTCGGCATTTTTGAACTTCTAATAGCTCAAATTAAAGCTGAGAGATCGCACTTTATTATAGCATAATCAAGGAATTACAAGATTTATAAGAAAACTTGAGGCCATGTACAAATGTCACAAAATGTTAGTCGTTGATTTCGATTTATTCTTCGATTTTCTGTAACATGAATTTTCATCACTTGATTATTCTATTAACACGAACAGATGTTAAGTATAATATACCCTAACCATAAATTAACTTAACCTAGTATACACATCCTAAATTGCGAACCCCTCGCCCCAATCTCGGTTCATCTGCAATAAATCTCCTCGCGCGACATCCTCTGCAAAGATCGCCGAAAACAGTTCTCCGCGTGCCATTCTTCTCTTCAATCAGACAATTTAATCGATCAAACGAGCGCAGCGGAATCGCGCCCTTCTACAAGCACTCTGTCGAAGACAAGGGGGTCCTAGAGGATGGACTCTCGTCGAAAATATTCGGCAAACAATGAACCGGCGGGTAGGTAGAACGAAAAAAACAAAAAGGAAAATAGAAAAGAATCTCGAACTGGAATTCAGAAGCAATATATCAAGTCGATGATGCCGGGCCGGGAGAAAGTGGCGTCGGTTTCGCGTGTCGGCGCTGATTGGCCGTCGCCGGGGCCGAGTGAAATGGACGGTTGCAAAATGACCGTTCCGGCGAGCCGGCCCGGAGCCGGAAAAATCCTGAAGAGACGCGGGATTATCATAGTCGTTAATCATTCCACGGCGGGCCGCGCGACGCCGCGCGCCGCCACGGAAACCCGTTTCTCCTCGCCGAAATCGCGTCGCGACCAAACTTTTGCGAGCGCGCTTTCGTCGGCGATATTTCGAAAATACGAAATCCAAAATGTCGGATATTTTAAATAAGTATATTCGCGGGAATATATCGTAGTGAATGAAATATTCGAGAGTTCAAAGTGAGAACAATTAACGTATGAACTTGTTAAGGTTATGTCATCGTCATGTAATGAAATAAAATACGAAACTCAAAATGTCGGATATTTAAAAACAATTTATACGGGCGTTTTAAATAATTATATCGTAGTAAAGAAAATATTCGAGAATTCAAAGTGTGTACCATTAATTTATGAGAACAAGTTATGGGATCATATGTAATTGGTCCAAAGTTGTGTTGTTTGCAAATATGTTGCTTTCTTTTAATTAATTCCTACTATATACTGTTCATATTTAATTATAATAATTCATATAATTAAGTAAATTTACAATCATATAAATTGCAGAATTTATTTATGTTATTTAGTAAAAATATTAACTACGTATGATTTAAGTAGACTATAATTGAAGTTAATCAAAACATGATTCATCGCTTAAATTATGTAGCTATGAATTAACTTAATTGTACAGTCACTTGACTATTATTTAATATTTAAATATTATTATATATAAATATTTAATGTTACTGTAATTATTTACAATATATTTTTGAAACTTTAGCAAAATACATGAAACAAGTATTCTACATATCGCTCGAGTACATACGACTCTTTTGATCGGCACTATAAGGGTTAATGTTAGGGTGTCCCATAAGTTTGTTACTTTTTCTTATACGACATCAATAGATGATATTTGTTGTTAAAGGTTCTCTTATCGTGTTATAATCTTTATAATGTAACACCCATTTGTGTTTTATAATATTAACTTACACTATCTAGGAGTTTAAAAGTGGAATAGAGTTGAATATAGCGGAATAGAGCAGAATAGAGTGGATAAATGTAGGAACATGGTCGGAGAGAGTGTACCAGAGTAAAAGAGAGTACAATGAAGTGGAATAGACTGGAATTACATGGAATAAAGTGGAATGTAATGTAGAACAAGCTATAACAGAGTAGAATAGAGCAGAGTAGAGCAAAATAGAGTGTAATAGATTAGAATGAGGTAGAACAGAGTGGACTAGAGTGATATAATGTATAACAGAGTCGAATATAGAGTAACCTAGCAAAAGAGAGTATAACAGAGAGGAATAGAGTCGATTTGAGTGAAATAAATTAGAATTGCAGAGAATAGAGTAGAATATAATATAGAATAGGCAATAAACGAGCAGAATAGAGCACAGTAGAGCAAAATAGAGGGGAATAGAGTAGACTATAATGTAGAATAGAGTGGAATAGAGCAGAATAGAGAGTAATAGATTAGATAGAGATTGAAGAGAGTGGAATAATATAGAATATAGCCAAATATAGTACAATATAGTAAAGGAGAGTGTTATAGAGTAGGGTAGAGTGCAATAGAGTAGAATATAATGTAGAATATTCTATAGCTGAGTGGCATAGAGTGTAACAGAGTCGAATAGAGCAAAATAGAATGGAATTGCGTAGGATAGAGTAGAATAAAATGGAATAGTGTGGAATAGAATACAATAGAGTAGAATATAGTGTAGAATAGGCTCTAACAAAGGGGAATTGGGCATAATAGAGTAGAATAGAGCAGAATAGAGTGGAATAATATAGAAAAGAGTCGAATATAGTATAACATAGTAAAAGAGAGTATTATAGAGTGGAATAACATGGATTAGTGTGGAATTAGACTAGACTAGAATCGAATAGAGTAGAATATAATGCAGTATAGAGTATAATAGAGTGAAACAGAATGTGACAGAATAGAATAGAGTAAAATAGAGTGAAACAGAATAAGATAGAATAGAATAGAGTAAAATAAAGTGGAATATAAAGTAGAATAGAGTAAAATAAAGTGAAATATAACGTAAAAGAGTAGAATACAGCAGGATAGAGTAGAATAGAGTGAAACAGATACGAATTCCAAGGAACAGAGCGGAATATTAAAATATAGAGTACCCTATAACAAAGTAGAAGTAAGTGTAATAGAGTGGAATAGAGTTAAGGGGTGTGGAATAAAATGAAATCGATTGGAATTGCATCCAATAATTTGGATTATAATATAGAATAGGCTATAAAAGAGCAGAATACAGCAGACTAGAGAAAGATAGAGTGGAATAGAGTAGACTAAAATGTAGAATAGAGCAGAATAGAGTAAAACAAAATCTAACAGAGCAGAATAGAGTCGAATAGAGTAGAATAAAATGGAATAATATAGAACAATGTCGAATATAGTATAACATGTGTCTAGAATAGGCTAAAAGTGGAATAGAGTAGAATAGAGTGAATCAAATTGCATGGAATATAGTGTAATATAATATGAAATAATTTATGACACGGTGGACTATAGCATAACAGATCAGAATAGAGCAAAATAGAGCAACGTAGAACAGAATAGAGCAGAATAGAGTAGAATATAATATAAAATAGACTAGAATAAAGCATAATAGAGTAGAATTGTCCTCGTCCTGAGAATGTTAGTGGCATCCACCATCTCTTAAACACCATATCGCAAACTTTTCGTCTATCATACTCTCTCTAAGCCATCCATAGCATGTCACAGAAAGAACTCATAGAACACCCTAATACAAACTTTCTGTAATATTGTCTGTCTTTCTAATATTGTACAATAGTTAGTTGTGCTCGACACGAGCACAACGTCGTATTGCACTACGACACTTAAACCTAGCGACGAGGCTGAAATAATTTCGGACAGGCTTAAACGGGTTTCCAGAGAGCCCAGTGTGTGCGCGGCGACGCGCGTCGGTCCGTGGTCGGGCCGCGCCGGTGAATCGTCCGCGGTGTAAACGATCCCCCGCCCGCCCCCTCGATCGTCCCCGGAGACCGCTTGGGAACGCGCGTAAATCGTCCCGGGGACGTATTAGAAAGCCGAGACGCGGTAACGAGAACAGGAATTCGGTAGATACATGTGTCCAGATAGAGCCCGGGCTGCAGCCTCGAAAATGAGATATTGCCGGGCGCCCTAATGAACATCTTTATCGAATTAAATGATCGTTCGTCTTTGGCGCGGCACCGTGAACGCGGAACGGTAAACGAGAGCCGGCCGTCGTCTGCTGCCCGCGCGCGGGGGCAACGACGACGACGACGGCCGGTTCGCCATTTTCTATCGTGAAAACCAATTAACTCTAATTATCGATATCCCGGGCATTAGCGCTGTTGCCGGTACGCGGTCGATCCCATCGCCGGCAATTAAAACGCGATTGAGCGCTCTCGCGAATGAGAAAAAGGACGGGGCGACCGTGTACAGCCAGATCCGAAAGCTGAGTCGATAAAATGTTACTGACGCGAGAGGAGCCGGTTCTCGTGTTGCTTCGCTGAGAGCTTTCGCCTAGCTTGATATTCGGTGATTCACGGTTATTCATTGATCCGAATTAAAATGGCAACGATGTACCAGTATTTTAAATTTCGAATCTAAAGGAGATCTAAATTGGACGTAAGCTAGAGTTAACCCTTTGTACTCGGAGGAATTTTAACTGCAAATTTAAGATCATTTTTTTGACATATAACGCTTCCATTTTGTATAAGAAAGTGCATTTTATAAAATTAAATCTTGTTACTTATATGGCAGTTTCATTTTTAACTATTTTTTAAATTGAAACTTTGATAGTACGTATAAAAAATGATCGTGGAACGTGTTATAACAATTTTAGCGGTGCCTCAGAGTCACCATTCGAGTGCAAAGGGTTAACATAGATCTACCGTAAAATTGAAGAAGAATTTGAGGAAATTTAACTGAACGAAAGAGCTGCAATGCATACGAATTTTTTTAAAATTTTGACTTAACGTGAATATAGTCCAAGGATAATCGAGTCATAATTGATAGCTAAATGAATATAAAGTAGCGAAATATGAATAGTTTCTTTTCATAAGCCATGCATTAGCAAAATATAAAATAGACTTAATTTGATAAAATAGTAACAATGTACACGGTTTACTTAAATCAGATTTAACCTAGAGCTAATTCAGACATAACCTATAACTAATTCAAACTTAACTTACAACTAATTCAAACTTAACCTAGAACTAATTCAAAATTAACCTAGAACAAATCGAGTTTTAATCAAAATCTGACTGAATAAAATAGCAGAAATATAATACCTTTCTTAGACCTAACCTAAACCTCGTTAAGATATAAAGCAGACTTAACTAAACAAAATAGCAACAATGTGTATACGATTTATTTAATTCACACTGACACTAGAAATTTTAGACTAAAAAGACATAACCCCCTTAAAATTAAGTAACAGATTCTCCATATAAATCTAACACTATTCTAAACATAACCATAATGGTAAGCACAAATATTATAATATTGTAATACATATTATAATAAATTATTATACAATAAATATTATAATATTATACAATGTACCATCTGATGCAATTATACAAGTTACTTCTCACGCCACAGAAAATCAGCAACAAATCTACTCACAATTTCACGAAGAAATTAATTATAGAACCTACTTCTAAAATAAAAGAAAAAAAAACGCGTTACCTTGTACGAGTCGTTCGACCCAATGTAACAGCGATCGACCCCTGGCGAGACCGATCCCCCCCCCCGGATCGAGATCTAGCGGAATTTAATACAGACACTCGGAATGCATAGGAAGTGTCGACGAAAAGAGAATGTCTCCGCGACTTCGCGAAAGTGTTTTTCACTTCCGCAGTCTGGTTATTAAATATGCAAACGATTGATATCCACCGAAGCGAGAACGAATTCTCGCTGTTTAGCCGTAAAACGACTGACGCACATTCCCTCCCCCCTTCATCCACGCCTCATGGAGATCTATACATCGCGAACACACACACACACACATCCCAATATCCCGCGTCACTCGTCCAATATTCGTCGCGTCTCTACTCACAAACAGGCGCGCGAGTCTCTCTCGCGGCGTCGCTCGACCAAATTCCAAGCTTCATCTTTTTTCTCCTACTTATCCTCTTATTATTATAATTCCTTCCACCCCCCCCCCCCCCCCCCCCCCTCCCCCTCCCCTCCGTAATATCTATGCTGCTCTATCATGCTACCCGGGGAGGATTTAAAGATTTCGACATGCCGCGCCGAATGCTTTATCGTTGGGTATTACGCGAAGCCAAGTCGGGTGTTGGTTCGTCTCGTTTATGGTGGTAGCGCAAGGCTTTCCAATATTAATAGTGTGTCACGGCCGACAGAAATTTGTTGTTCATTGTTTCGTACGGTCGCGTAGAAATAGGCGACAGTTTTCTCGGGGAACGCGCGGTTCGAGGCGAACCGCGTGCGATTTCAAGGATTACTATGTATAGTGTGGGTCGTTTGATTTCTTACGATGGCGTATGAATTTTTTGGAAATTGTAGAAATGTTATTTATTTATTGTTAATTTTGTTCCTTTAGCGTGAACTTGATTAGATCTGTGTTAGGTCTACATTGTCTTAATTATATATTATATTGTCAATTCTATATTATATTATTAATTATATATTATGTAATATAGTTAATATATATTATTAATTATATATATTGTCTCAATTAGGTAAATATCTCAAAATTATTTCTACAGTCTACGTTCATCCCATAAGCCAAACAATACATTGTTCCGCTGATAAAATAAAGTAATTTAATCAGAAACAGTACCATCTCGAATTAAACTGTAACGCAACCCATACCAAACCTCCAATATCCACGGCTTTCAGCAATATAAAATTTTAAAAAGTCCCATAAGTTCTCTCAGTTGACGACATTTGTTGTTTGAGGTTGATTTATTGTGTTTCAACTTTTATAGTAAAATCTCTATTTGTGTTTTATGACAGTAAGCTACAAATTCTAGGAGTTTTAGAGTGGAATAGAGGTGAATAGAGCAGAATAGAATTGAATAGAACAGAATTGAGTGGAATAATATAGAACAGAATCGAATAGAGTTTAACAGAGCAGAAGGAAGTATAATAGAGCGAAATTGAAGGGAATAGAGCAGAATAATATAGAACAGAGTCAAATAGAGTATAACAGAGCAGAATAGAGTGATATAGAGTAGAATAGAGCTGGATAGTGTGGAATAGAGTGGAATAGTTTGGAATTTCATGGAATAGAGCAGAATATAATGTAGAATAGGCTATCACAGAATACAATCGATCGTAACAGAGTTAACAGAGCAAAATAGAGTGAAATAGACTAACATAGAGCAGGATAGAATGGAATAGATTAGTATAAGGTTGAACAGATTTGAATACAGTAGCGTAGAGTGGAATAGAGAAGAATAGAGCAGAATAGAGTGCAATAGAGTGGAATAAAGTGGAATATAATGTAAAATAGACTAGAATAGAGTGAAACGGAATGTAACAGAGGAGACTAGAGCAAAATAGAGTACAATAGAGTAGAATAGAGTGGAATAATATAAAATAGAACAGAGAAAAGCGTAACAGAGTATAATGGAGTGGAATAGAGTTGAATGAAGGGGAATAAAACGAAATAGATTAGAATTGTAATGCAATAGAGTGGAATGTAATGTAGAATAGACTAGAGCAGATGAGAAGAAAGTGTAATAGAGTGGAATGAAGTGAAATAGAGTGGAATAAAGTTAAGTGGTGTGGAATAGAGTGAAATAAATTGTAATTGCGTGAGATAGAGTGGAATATAATGTAGTATAGGCTACAACAGAGGAGAATAGAGCAGAGTAGAGCATAATAGAATGGAGTAGAGTAGAATATAGTATAGAATAGAGTAAAATAGAATGTAACAGAGTAGAATAGAGGAAAATAGAGCAGAGTAGAACAGAATAGTGTGGAATATAGTAGAATATAATGTAGAATAGAGTGAAACCGAATGTTTCAGAGTAGAATAGAGCAAAATAGAGCGAAATAAAGTGAAATCGTTTTTAATAGTCTGGAATAGAGTGGAATATAACATAAAATGGAGTGGAATGATCCTCGTCCTGGAAACATTATTAGCATCCACTGTCTCTTGCACACTATATCGCAAATTATTAAAATCATACATACCAAGGCACAGAAAGAACTTATGTTACACCCTAATATCTTTCCTAATCCTCTGCCCTAAATACAATCAAACAACCTTCCTCAGCAACCGATCGTCCACACCGTCCAGCAGGAAGGGTTAATTCGCTGGAAAGACTCGAAAGCCGGGGCTATCGGGCCTTGCGCGCGCGCGCTCTCGGCAGGGCGAATATAAATAGACGGGGCTACCTACGTAGAGACGGCGTCCGTCCGTGGATGTCCTGGGTGGGTTCAATTAAGCCCCCATTACACTTTTACACGGGGCCGCATTAAAGCTCGCAGCTGGTCGCGAAGTCAGATATTATTTATCGGTTGACTTACGCCGAGCTCATTTGCCCGGCAAAACGACCAGCCGGAGAAAAACGAGCGCCGCGGCTCGAAGCACTTATGTATATATATATACATATATACGCGTCACGGTGGTGAGCGCTTTGCCCGGTCCCGCGGCGGCCCATTGGCCGATCTCGGTTAAATCTCGAAGGTGATTGGCCGTGGGTGCCTCGACGCAGAGAAGTTCGTCTCTCACGGAACCCGTACCCCCGCGCCGCCGCGACCACAGATGATAGAATATCTTATTAGTCGGACAATGGGCAATCAGAGACGCCATACAGCCTCTCTGTTAGCGGTCCAGTCTCTCTCCGCAGTTCGGCGCGCTTTCGTCTGTTTGTCCTGCAACGATGCAGCGCATCGCATCGCATCGCGTCGTGTTCTCGGCGATCTCGCGGGCTATTCAAGGTCGCCTGGATCAACAGTTTCAGCTCCTCTCGCCGGACACGGCCGTGCCAGGGACCTTCTCGATTCGACGCCCCGAAAGAACAATAAATATCGGGGCCACGGCGAATCCGCCCGCGTCTCCCCCCCCCCCCCTCTCTCTTTCTCGCGTTAAAGAAATTGCACGTCCGTCTCGCCCTCCGCAACGGAGCGAGTCGCCGCGAGGTTTCTCGTTAGCGGTCGCCTTCTCGCTGTGCGCCCCGTCTTCTTCTACTCGGATCTCCTGGCCATTTCCTACTCTCGAGATCAGGATCGCTTCTCGCGGAAGAGTCGCCAGAGATTTTGATGATGCCGATGCGACGTGATCAAGCTTCGTCGATGCCCGGATTTATTAGCTGAGAAAAGGGGCGATGCGGAAATGGTCATCCTAATAAAATTATATTTTATTAGGATTTATAAAATTTTTATATAATATGTATCATAAATTAAAATGTATATAATATTCAGTGTGATATATATATTACAATATATATAAAGTACAATATAATGTATATAATATTTACAATACACATTATATCATGTATAATTTATATATACAATATACATTATATATGATATATACGATATACAAGTTATGGTATACAATGTGTACAATGTACAATATATTATATATAATATATTATTCTGGGGATATAAAATATATCCCCATAACCTCTCAAAAAATCTATACCATTCTAAGATTAAAAAACACTTTAACCATAACCTATATTTAAATTACACAACATTATCATCACATCCATAACCTCTCGCATCAAAAATTAAAAAAACAAAAATAATTCGACATACCATGGCTTAAATCAATGTACATTTGAAACTCGTATCATCGTCGATTTATCTCGCATTTCGCATCAGCACCCGCCACGCCATTCGGCATAAAAGAGTTACGCATGGTTCCAGCATGGCTGATTTAATTGACAGAATTTTGCCAGGGAGAGAACGTGCATCGAGCGGGTTACACAGAAACCGATGTAAACGGCACGGAATAATAAAAATGTACTGTTAGTGACCAGCACTAATATTCTTTACGATACGGACGGGCATAGCCGGCTATTTCTGAGCTTAGGATTTTTCGCTAACATCTAGCATGCAATATATTAGGATGTCCCATAAATTTCTTCCCTTTTTTTATGCGAAATGAATACACGATATTTGTTGCTTAAGGTGGATTTATTATGTTATATATGAACCGTTCTGTTCTATAACCTTCTTCCATCTCTTAGGAAGCCTCATTATGCCCTCTTTCCAAAATTGTTGAAGCCTTTTTGCAAAATATTCATCTAGGTGCGTTTTCATTTCGCTTATGGATTTGAAAGATTTACCACGGAGAGAATTTTTTAAGGAGAGGAACAAGTGATAATCGGATGGAGCAAGGTCTGGGGCGCTGGGAGGATGAGGTAGAACGTCCCAATCGAACTATAATAATTTTTGATTTACGGCCAACGCAACATGCGGTCTTGCGTTGTCGCGATGGAAAACGACGCCTCATCGGTTCGCCAATTCTGGCCGTTTTTCTGCTATGGCTGTTTTTTAATTGATCGTATCACCGTGAGGAAGGAGCTCGTAGTACACTACACCTTTCCAGTCCCACCAAGTGCACAAAAGAACCTTCGTCGGATGAAGTCCAGGTTTCGCAACAGTTGAAGGTCTATTTTGCTTGGAGCCAGTGCGTTTTCGATGCACATTTTGGTGTCAAATCCAAGTCTTGTTTCCAGTGACAAGCCTCTTTAAGAAAGGATTCCTTTCATGTAGCTGGTGAAGCAATTCGCACGTAGAGATGCGGTTCATAAGACCGGTCTCTGTCGATAGGTGTGGAAACCAAACTTCATATCGATTCACATATCCCATCTCGATTAAATGCTTATGTACCGTTGTCTTGGGAATATTAGTGGCATCCACTATCTCACGCACGCTATATCGCGGATTTTCAGTAAGCACAGTCTTGATAATGTCCGCATCCGTCGTTGCTGGGCGACCACTGCGGTCTTCATCTTTCAACTCGAAATTGCCAGCTTTAAATCTTTTAAACCAATTGCGGACGGTCCTAACCTAGTAGTATCTGAGATCTCAAAGTACCTAAAAGCTTGACATAACCTCGAATCTAGACATAACCTAAAACCTTGAAATATTTACGACCCAGAAGTACCTAAGATCTTGAGGAGCCTTAGAAACTTAGAAGTATCTGAGCGATCTTAAAGTAGCTAATAGCTTGACATAACCTCAAACTAAGAAACCCTTGAAGTGTCTCAGTGTTAGAGATTTCTTTGTATATTTTATTGGAAATTGATTCATGTTCAACTGCAAAGTAGCTAAAATTTTGGGAATCGTAGGAGATCTAGAAGTATGTGAGATCATGAAGTACTATAAAATAAAGGGACTAATAATCTTCACATAACCTAAAACCTTGAAGAACCTAAAAAAAGATCTAGAAGTACATGAAATCTGAAAGTGGTTCAATTTCGAAGTACCCAAGGCTTTGAAGAACATTAGAGGCCTAGTACAACCAAAGATCTTAATGTGTTAAAAATATTAATGTACTTCAAACTTTGTCATAACCTAAAATATTGGAATACATATGCCCTCAAAGAATGTAAAAGACATAGGTGTGAATAAGACATTCGCGTGATTGAATTTTAAAGTACGTAAAACCTTGAAGAACTTAGAAGAGTTAGAAGTATTTGGGAATTTTGATGAGTTTGAGATATTTAAGCACCTAACAGCCTGACATAACCTAGAACCTTAAAGTAACTAAGATCTTGAAACATCTACAACCGAAATGTACGTAAGAACTTGACGATCCAAAAAAAGCTTAGAAGTATCTAAGATCTTAAACTACTTAAAAGCTTGACATAACCTCAAACTTTGTCGTAATATATAAGTTTTTTTCGCCACTAAATTCCGGTCCTCCATTTAATATAGTCCACGCATATAACGTCACAATTCGTCGCTATTCCTGACGACGCCGTGACGCCCCCAACATGTACTTTAGCCATCTCCCGCCGTGGTTCGCGAAACCGTAGATATTGTAAGCGAACCAATATCTTGGCAACAGAGTCCGCGCTGTGTCTGTTTCATGATTAGTGGATCGACATATTCTCTACAACGCGCTCTCTAGGTTCTTGTGCGGGAGGGGGTAAGAACTGGCCATGCATAAATCCTCTTTACTACTGCCGTTTCTCAATGAAGTCGTATATCGGATGGCATGGTAAAACTTCTTTTATTACCATCCTTTGGATCCGATGGGGGGAAAATAGTATGGCCGTTGATGGCTTTAAAAACGTTATCTTGGCCCGTATCGTTTGATAATTGGATCGTCGTCTGTCGGTGTACACGACCATAAAAACCGACAAACTTGCCGCAGTAAACACCTTTACAACTGTACTCGCTATTTATGTTACTTGGAGCTCTCTCTCTCTCTCCCTCTCTCTCTCTCTCTCTCCCTCTCTCTCTCTCTCCCTCTCTTTCTCTCTCTTTCTTTCGTGTAGGTCGCTACGCTTGCCTAATTTAAATTTACATTTGAAAAGAAGTCGATAAAACGATCCACGAAGTTGGCCATTTGTAAATGGGGATTTTTAATGTTGAACATAACCTATAATTGTAACTTGTTTGGTTTTAGAATTTGTGATGAAATTGGAGAAATGATGTTTGAGATTTTTAGGTTAGGTTTTGGTGATCACTGTTTCTGTTCCTGATTTTTCTCCAAGTGTAATTTTAACATTTATTTAATAATAAACGAATGAAATCTTTGAAGATAATTGCGATGGAATATTAATTAATTAGCCTGTATAATAAGTTAATGGTTAATTATTTATGAATGAAACCTTTAAGGTGTAACTGAAGTCTTTAAAAGTCTTTAAGGTTAGGTTTAGACGATATTTTAGAAATTTTTACAATATTCAAAGTAACATATTATATATATTATATTATACAATATATTTTTACAAAATTTATAAATTACTTATGTTCTCACAATATGTAAAATAATATATATTCCCACAAAACTCCAAATCACACATTTGTTCACAAAATTGCAAATTACAAATCTTATCACAAAATTGCAAATTACAAATCTTGTTACAAAATTGCAAATTACAAATCTTGCCACAATATTGCAAATTACAAATCTTATCACAAAATTGCAAATTACAAATCTTGTTACAAAATTGCAAATTACAAATCTTGCCACAATATTGCAAATTACAAATCTTGTCACAAAAATCCAAATTACAAATCTTGCCACAATATTGCAAATTACAAATATTGTCACAAAATTGCAAATTACAAATTACAAATCCTGTCACATAATTGCAAATTACCTATTTATCTTAAAACCCCAAATCACTTATCTTCTCTCAAAATTCACAAATCACACAAATACTCCCACACATCCACAAGTCACACACATTCACCATGACCTCTAAAAATCACAAAACAAACTTCCTCCAAAGACACGCAAATCCAACGTCTCAAAATTCCCATCAATTACATAATTTCGCATTGAATCTTGCTCAGTTACTTAGAAGTGGGGGGGGGGGGGGGGGGGAGAGCTACTATACCGGCGCGATACATTTAATTCACTGGCCGCCGTTAAACGGTAAATAATGGTTAATCAAGCCCGGAGTCCCTGTCCGACAGCCGGAGTAGGAGTTATCGCGCGAGAGATTCGTTTACGGGCACAAATTACAGAAACACGGCCGAGCGTCGCCCCCCCCCCCCCCCCCACACACACACACACAGGCGCGTTAACAATCTTCCGCGAGTCCGTATTTTCCGGGCAGTTTTTCGCGAGCCGCGAGCCGCGCGGCTAGCAAAAATTATTACCCGGTGGTCCGCTGCGATGAGGTATCGCGGCCGCAAAAAAATTCTGTTGTCGCGAAGAGAACAACGCTCCTAACTATTTTCGGCCGGCTGGAACAATGGTCCGGCTCTCCCCCCCCCCCCCCCCTCCCCCTTTCTACCGAACAACCACTCGGTGTCTGCGAAACAATCCGCGCGCCCCGACGCTTTGTTATCCGACGCCAATCGCACGATTACTATTCCCCCGCAGCGGTGTAACAAACGAACAAACAAAAAAAAAACAAAAAAAAACATACACGGATTTTTGTTCCTCGTACTTGCGACGACGATCGAATCGATGCTTTTTGTCGCGCAGCGCGCCTCGGGAATCGTGTAACTCTCTCGTCGTTGCAACGTCGGTGCCTCGTTATCGATACGATATCGAAATTATTCGAACGTAGAAGGGGAGGTGTGTATGGCGAATCTAGGTGGCCAAAATTATTTTTCTACTGCGGATGGAATGCGTGTAATCGGTTGTTTATGGTGGTTTTACGGGGACGATGTTATTGCAGATGGAAGTTGTTCCTGGAAAATTTGAGATGTTTTTAAATAAATTGGGATTGTTGTTAGAAGGATGTATGGGTTGTTGTGGATAAATATAAATTATTACCCTCAATGGAATACGTGTAATTATTTATTTATTGTGGTTTTACGGGGGCGATGATATTATAGATGGAAGTTGTTCTTGGAAGGTTTTGGATGTTTTTAAATAAATAGGGATTGTTGTTAGGAGCATGAGTGGGTTGTTATGAATAAATATAAATTACTACCGCGAATGGACTGCGTGTAATTAATTATTTATGGTGGTTTCATGTGGACGAAGTTATTATAAATGAAAATTGTTTTTGAAAAGCTTACGATGTTATAAATAAATAGGGATTATTATTAGAAGGATATATGGGTTGTTATGGATAAATCTAAATTATTACCCTGACTGGAAATGTAATTATTTATTTATGGTGGTTTTACGGGGATGATGTTATTGTAGCTGGAAGTTGTTCTTGGAAAGTTTTGGATGTTTTTAAATAAATAGGGATTGTTGTTAAGAGGATGTATGGGTTGCTATGGACAAAAATATAAATTATTGAAGACTTATTAAATATAAATTATTAGGGGATTACTAAATATAAATTGTTTGAGAATTATTAAATATAAATTGTTAGAGAATTAGTAAACATAAATTGTTAGAGGATTAGTAAATATAAATTGTTAGAGAATTGTTAGAGGCAAATTGGTGTACATAAGCAAAGATTGTTATAAACGAATGAAAATGATTATAATATATAAGTGAGTATAAAGATTAAAAAATAGAGATTATGGTAAAGAAATCAGTATTATTATTATAAGAATATAAGGACTGTTATCAATAAATAAGAATTATTACAAACTTTTAGAAAATATTGTAAACAATTCCAAATTAATATTATAAGAATATAAGGATTGTTAAAAATAAATACGAATTATTACAAACTTTTAGAAAGTATTGTAAACAAATCCAAATTGTTATAAACATATATAGATTATTACAAACTTTTAGAAAGTATTGTAAACAAATTCAAATTGTTATAAACTGTTGTAGATTCACAGTTAATAAAAACGCAGTACACACACGTATTTGGTAAAATAACGATTTAATTTGAGAAACAAATATAAAATCAGAAATACGCAATATAATACGGAAAGGAAAACGTGCTTTGTCCGATGTCGAGAACGAAACGTAACTGAAACAAAAACTCATAGGGAACGCGACGCGCGGTAGCCTTCAAATGTTTTTCGGCATGACATTATCCCCGCCTAAGGTTTCGGACAATTGAAACGCCGCTAGAACAGATAAAGATAGATTGTATATATCGTTGCCTTTCAACATAAACATATATAGATTACTAGCAAACCTGGCGAACTCCGTTTCGCCACCAGATGGCTTCGTTTCTTGTAACATTTCGTTTGGGGATTAAAAGATGAAGAAAAGTTATTTTTTTTGTTTTATAAACCATATTGGTTTGTAGTACATGCTATGTATCAGAGATGGCACTATATGTGAAAAATGATTTTCCCTGTTTTCCTGCTTTTCTGTTGAAATTTTTCTAGAATTTTGGTTGCTATAAACCTTACGGAGCCCGAGACCTTTCCAACGAATGCAAAACCGTGGAAATCGGTTCGTGCGTTCTGGAGTTATAGCGTCAGGAAGGAAAACCCGACTTATTTTTATATAATAGATTACAAACTTTTAGAAAGTATTGTAAACAAATCCAAATTGTTATAAACATATATAGATTATTACAAACTTTTAGAAAGTATTGTAAACAAATCCAAATTGTTTTAAACATATATAGTTTAATATAAACGAATATGGATTACTATAAACGAATCCAAATTATTATAAATACTTACAGATTGTTACAAACGAATAAAAGTTATTACAAACAAACGCATACAAATTATTATAAACAAATACAGATTACTCTAAAAGCATAAAACTTGACAATCATAGACAAGTATAAATTATCATACACAATGAACTATTAAAGACTATTATTAAAAAGATCTTGAAAACTATTAACAACTAAGTATGAACAGTAAGTATTAACAATATTAAAAAACATTGCAAATAATTAAAATCCACTTAAAATCATAGCGAACTATTAAAGCTCACTGAAAGTTGTAAATAAAAGAATAAGATCATTTGAGAACGCCAAATTCCAAAACTGATAATTAAAAATCGCGTGGGTCAAATTTGACACAGTCATGGTTCATTAAATATTCATTAAGAAAAGAGAAATCCAAAGTGACAGAAATTGCAAAAATTTTGTTATTAGAAATAAAAATCTGTATATAGCAACATTGAAAACTATTAACAACAAAGTATTAAAAACAATTAAAAACTATTAAAAACCACTGGAAATAATTAAAATCCCCTTAAAACAATCGCGAGGTATTAAAACTCAGCGAAAGTACAATGGTAAAAAAACAATAAGAATAGTTCAGAATTAAAAATTCAAAAATTGATAATCAAAAATTGCATGGATCAAATTTGACCCAATCTTCGTCGATTAAATATCCACTAGAAAAAACAAATCCTGAGTGGTAAAAATTGCAAAAATTTTGTTATTAGGTATAAAAATACGTATACCGCATCGCTGTGATAAAAAAGTATGTCCCCCCGTAATTCGTCCCCTGAATAGATTTCCCATGAGAATCTGAATTTCAGTGAAAAACACGTCGTATTTTTCTTTGCAGATCCGAACTCACGTCGGCCGGTGGAGTTGTCGTTTCTATTTCCAGTTTCTAATGCCCGGCGAGCAAGGTAAGCCGTCTCCCCTCCCCCCATTACACGTTATTAAAACATTCACCATGGTCGCGTCTTGTCAGTCGAACAACGCGGAACGTCGACGGGTGCTCGCTCCGCCGGTGTTTACACATTTAATTGCAAAATTATCAAAGTGTCCCCCCCGCCGCCCGCCGCTGTTAATCCTCTTCCGACCTCCTGCGGAGATTACCGAAGAACATTTAATTAATTATTGTCGCCCATATTGTCACTGATTAAAATGGAACGAGTTTCCCTCGTCGCGAAGTTTAAAGAGACTCTGGCACAAAGGGCGGGGACGGAGAAGGAGGAGGGCAGGAAACGGCATGGGAAACGGCGTGATAAAATTAACAAGCGGCTCGGTCTCCACGATTTTTTAATGCGGAGGCTTTGACGCGTGGCGATCTCTTTTCCTAAAAAATAACTGGATGAAAAGCAATTTTGACTATGTTGACTATAGGAAGCTATAGTTTATGCAAAATTAAGGGCAGTTTAAGTCATCGATAGACAAGTTATATGCAGATTTAGAAAATTCGATGACTTGAATTTTGAGGTAATTTCATGGAAACAGAAAATCGATGTTACACTTAGGAATTTTTTTCTCGATTGTTATATATTGAATTTCGATGAACCTTTTTTTATTTCAATCGATAAGGTTTATTCTATCGCAATAATTTTTACCATATCGAAAAATTAATATTATGATAGTGAAAAAAAATTATAAACAGAGCAAGATGTATTGTGAGGCGAAATTCTTTCTACTCGATATATGTATCATTGAAAATCACTGTAGTTCGGTACGGCAGCCATTTACGCCAAAAGTCAACTATAGTAAGCTATAGTTTATGCATAATTAGGGGCAGTTTAAGTCATCATTTGACAATTTATACGTAAATTTAGAAAATCCGAAGCCCTGAATTTTGAGATAATCTCATGGAGGCACAAAATCGAGATTCCACTTAGGAATTCTTTTCTCGAAAACTATTTGTTGTATTTGAATGAACCTTTTTTTATTTCACTCAGCAATGTCTACTCTATCACTACAATTTTTATCTAGTCGAAAAATTACCATTGTCGCATTGAATAAATTTTTTAAATATCGAACCACTGTCTTACGATGGTAACGCTACCTAAAAAGACTTCTGAACCGTGGCCAAGTTCACGCGAGAAGGTGCGACAACGCAGAATTTTTCGCTGCTTCTCCCCCCACCACGACGATCAGATTTTGCAGTTCGAGAGCCGCGAAAGGCCGCGACGGTATTCCGTAATTGAGGCGCCGCCGGAATACCCGAATGGCAAGTTGGAAATCCGGGGCCTCCCCGGCGCGGAATTCCAGCGCCGCCGTAACGAATTACATTCTCGAAAACGTTACAATAACCGATGCAAATAAGGGGAACTTTACCATCCGGGTGGGGGGATCCCGACCGGCGGAGCGGAACCGCGAGCGAAACCCGGCGCGCGGAACACCGCGAAGGAGGGAGCCACGGGATTGTTATTTACATCCGCAAACATCGGGCCGCGCTGTAAATGCAGACGTTTAACGCGGACGTCTCGCGCGAATGAGCTTTAATAGTACTGTAAATAATATTCGGTCGGGAATTATTCCCAGCGTCGCTTCTCTACAAGCGATGGCTCCGAACGATGTTCAAACAGATGGTTTTTAACGTAGACCGCTTTCTGGGACTACACGATTTTTTCCTGGAGAAATGGAATGTTTAATTGACCAGGTTTTATTGGGATCCTTTTGGGTAGGTCGTTGAAAGTGGGAAAATAATTTTTTTGGTTCAAGAAATGACGAAGTTGAGGCTGTATTGATGGAGGATGTGGTTGCGACTGGGGTTTGAGGAGTTTCTATAAGTGCGCGCTGTTTTGACAGAAATCGATATTTCTGGACGGCATTTGGCACATTTTTAGATACTATAGAGTAGAAAATACTCGGAAGGTTTTAAATAAATTGAAGCCAAGTTGCTGATTTTCCGCTTAGATTAACATAAAGAGGTCTACCTAAGTACACGGCTAACGTAACACAGTACGGACTTTCGCAACAGCGTGCGCCGTTAGAACAAAAATTGCCGTTTTCGAAAATCCTTCAGCAGACGTTTAACCTCCACATAAAACAGCCCACATACTAAATTTTATGCCATTCGGACAAAAAATATGGTTTTTACATGCAAAAAGCTACAGAGAGTCCTAAAACCATGATCATAAGCACCGTGCTATTTCGCAGCCAAAAACAAGCCAAAAAATTTCTCCGGCCACTTTAGAATGCGCTGAATGAATTACCTGGGTAAAAAATTTATTCCGCTAATTTTGCAACTTTGAAAAAAAACACACACACAGACGGTAACGAAAATTCCGCGCGGACCAGTTTAACAGCTTAATCGATTTAAAAAAACGGTATCAAATTGCGTTTCCTTGTATTTAGCGGGACAAACGATCGGAAAAACAGTTTATATTAACGCAACTCCGTGCCGAAAAAAAAGGATCGCCGGTGGGGAAATTGCTGGCACGCCGTGTTATATCCCGCGGCCGGGAATTATAAATTCTAATTTCGTTCGAGCGGCGCCGCCGCTCGATGTATTTATATTCCTTCGAAACGTTTTAATGAAAGCAAACAGCGATTTTTGTCCCGCGCCGGAAATTTGTCAGGCTCCCCGTGTAAATAATAACGTTTACAACGTTGCTGCACGCGCAACAAATTTTCCTGCGGAAAAATCTCACCGGAAATGTGCCGCTGGTTACGGTCCCCATAAATATTCCGATTCCGCGGGGCGATCGGATGAATTATTCGTGCCGAGTAATTTTGATCGCGAGAAGAAAGATTTGCGCCTTTCGAAAATCAAAAATTCCAGGCTGGTCTGAAATTCCGAGTAGCTGCCCAAAATCTTTAGACGACTAGAATTTAATTAAACATTTATAACCGGTGGTTTCGTGATTGTTAATAACACAATTATTACTTAGATATAAAAATACAACTATCTTGTTCTGCGTCATGATATAATAGCGTCAGAAAAGTTTATTAAACAACGGTTATTATAATCGAATGAGTTCACATGTTATTAGGAGTTTTGGCCACGTTTTTGGGATTCGAGACCACCGCGGTTTTGACGCTACAATTACGGTATGATCGCGCGTCTGCCGTTTTAATTTCCCATAAAATAGCAGAAGACGCGCCCCGCTAATAGCCGACGCGTAAAAATGTTGAGGTTATACTACAGAAAAGTAGATTCAACGCGAACACAGATCGGAATCGTCGCGACAAGATTGATTTACAGGTCCGTGGGAGCGTTGCGTTACGAGCCAAGAAGGAGATGCGTTTGTCGGGCCGCGGTAATGCAACCAGCGTTAATTGGCGATAAAACGTAAACCGTGGATCATTATGAAAATATTACGGACGGGTTAATTGCCGCCAAACATGAAACCGCGTCGGTAGTCTCGGCCGAGAAACAGCGGGGTGCTAACGCCGCGATGAAAGTTCCGTTTCTTTTTCTATGATGTTGTTGTGATTGCTGTGTTGAATGCTATTGTCTATTTTGGTATACTATTGTCCATTTGGGTATAATATTGTCTATTTTGGTATAGTATTGTCCATTGAGGTATAATATTGTCAAGGTTAATTATAATATTGTCCATTGAGGTATAGCATTGTCTATTTTGGTACAGTATTGTCCATTGAGGTATAATATTGTCAAGGTTAATTATAATATTGTCCATTAGGGTATAATATTGCCAAGGTTAATTATAATATTGTCCATTGAGGTATAATATTGTCTATTTTGGTACAGTATTGTCATTGGGGTACAATATTGTCTATTTTGGTATAGTATTGCCCATTGAGGTATAATATTGTCCATTAGGGTAGATAGCTATAGGGTAGAAAAGCTATAGGGTTTTTCAAAAATAAAGTGTCCCAACGTCAAAAAGGTAAATTAAGCCAAATCTTAGAAATCTTAAAAGTCCTAAAAATTCGAAAAATTCTAAAAACTCCAAAAATCCTAAAAATTTTGAAAATTCGTAAGCCCTTAAAGACCCTAAAAAGTGAAAATAACTTAAAAATTCAAAAAATAATAAAAATTCAAAAGACCCTAAAAATCCTAAAGATTCCAAAAAACCTAAAAATCTAAAAAATATTCAAAATACCAAAGAATCTCAAATATCCTAAAAACTCCAAAAATCCAAAAAATCCCAAGAGACCCAGAAACCCTAAAAATCTCATAAACCTCAAAACTGTCTCTAACCCCCAAAATCCACCCTCTAGCCCCCAAAATCCCAAAAATCCTCATCCAACCACCCCAAACCCCCCACCCCCCCCCCCCCCCCCCCATAATCAAAACCCAATCCACCCACTTCAACCCTTCGAAAAACCTAATGCTTGGAAAAACCATGAACAATCGCGCCGTGGTCCATCCTTCGAATCGTCCTCTCCACTGGTCTCTCTACGTACGTATGCACGTATGCATGTACGTATGTGTGTGTGTGTGTGTGTGTGTGTGTGTGTGTGTGTGTGTGTGTGTGCGAGAACAGTAACGTAGAATCTCCCGTGGCGGCAGTTTCCGGCTCACACGGAAAGGGTTGTCGCGTTTACGGCGTMCGGCGTATGGTCGTCGTCGCCGGAAGGGAAAAACGTATCGGACCCCCGGGTTCGGTATATAGGAGATCCATTCGCATCGGTCGAATCGTCCTTCGAGAAAGAAAGAAGGGTACCGGGAATCGACGAAACGTCGGATTGAGTACCGCCCTAATCGTGTCGAGATATCTGGTCCTACGGTGTGATGCACGTCGGTATATGGCGTACTTAGTCGACGGCGAGCAGAGATCAACGGGAAGGCACAGCGGCGGAAGGGGGATCCACGCGGAGATATAGAGACGAGAGGGTGAGGTGAGAGACGAGAGAAAGAGAGAGAGAGAGAGAGAGAGAAAGAGAAAGAGAGCTAGAGTAAGAGCTTTAATTTTAAAAAGAGAGAGAGAGAGAGAGAGAGAGAGAGGGAGAACTAGAAATTTCAAGAGAGAGAAAAAGAGAAAGAGAGAGAGGAAGAGAGATTTCAACAGACAGAGAAAAAGATTGCTAACGATACCTAGAGGGAGGGGGAGAGAGAGATTTCAAGGGACAGATAGAGAAAGATTGCTAAAGTTACCTAGAGAGACACAGGGAGAGCGAGAGAGAGCAAGAAATTTAAAGAGAGGGAGGGAGAGCTAGAAATTTAAAGAAAGGGAGAGACATATTTGAAGAGAGAGAGAGAGAGAGAGAGAGAGAGAGAGCTAGGGAGAGCAAGAAATTTGAAGAGAGAGAGAGAGAGAGAGCTAGGGAGAGCAAGAAATTTGAAGAGAGAGAGAAAGAGAGAAAGCTAGAAATTTAAAAAGAGAGAGGGAGAGTGAGAGAGAGAGAGATTTAAAGACTGAGAGAGAGAGAGAGATTTAACGAAAGGAAGAGATATTTAAAAAGAGTGCTAGAGATATAAGGGATGAGAGAGAAAGAGAGAGCTTGAAATTTAAAGAAAGACAGAGAGAGAGCAAGAGAGTGAGAGATCGGTCCGGGACACGGGACCAGGACAGCGGTGGCCGGGCAGGGGCCGGGCAGAGACCGGCGCGGGGCTGCGAGAGGGTTACAGAAGACAGCGAAAGAGGGGCGGGGTGCGGGGAGCAAGCAGCAGCGAAAGAGGACGGGGGAGACACGGCGTACGGTCGGAGTGAATGAGAGTTCTCCGATGGGTGGAAGGAGTATCACAGGAGGGTAATATCAGCGGCACGGCGCGGCGAGGAGGGCGCGCAGCGGAGCGCGGGGCAGGCGGTGGTGGGAGGGTTGGGAAGGGGAAGAGGGGAGACTGCTGACGGTGGTCGAGAGCGGCGATCGAGCGTGGGTTGCGGGGCTGGCTAATGCGAATATGCTGTCGTCCAGATAGAAAGAGATACCCGATAGCGAATCTGTGTCCGACACGGATGTCGAATTAGCTTGGATTTAGGTTGCCCGGGGAACTGACAAATAGTTATTGCTTGATTAGGTGCCGGTGGTACCGGCATCTACCCTACCGACTCCGACGCCGCACGATCTTTTGCTCTCTTTGTCCTCTCTCGGTGTCGCGTCTCTTTTTCAACGACGACGACGACGGTTCTTTCACCGGCTGCCGATTTTTCGGAGAAGGGTCCCCCGTGCCACACGGGGGCGGCTAGTTTATCACCGTGGTCTTTATCGTTTAGAGAATACGGCCGGGGATTTTCGCAGGGAACGACGACCGACGACGATGATACCCGCTTTTCGTCGACGTTTATGAGAACCGCGGACCAGCCACTGGTCTAACTCCCTGGCATTGTTTGACGGTGCACGACGGTTCCGGGTTTTCTATGGCGTCCCTTCGATTCCCCGTGGCGGAAGAGTTTAGCGATCTTCGTGAATTCTCGTGAATTATTGGATGGTTGGTTATTTTGGAAGTTCGACGCTATCGCAGCTAGCGTGGTACAGTTTTATTTGTAATCGACTGTTTTGTGCTATAGTTTGTGCTAAATTGGGGGTAGTTTATGTCATCGTTTGACTCGATTATTGTGCGTTAGGGTAATATAAAGAATTGAACTTTGACACTTTTCGCAGAGATTGGAATTTAGTTGTGTACTTGGGTAGTGCACTGGAGAATTTATTTAACGGTTATTATTTCTTAGATTCGAGTGAACATTTTCTTGTTGAAATCAGTAATGTCTATCTTATTATAATAATTTTTGGCTCCTTGAAAAGTTAACGTTGTCATGGTGGAAAAAAATATTGTAAGTAGAAGATTTATCTCGGTGCGAATTTCTTTGTATTTGACACGTGTTTCTTTGAGAGGCGCTGTAATTAAATGGGACAACTATTTAGTGAAAGAAAAAAATAGTAGCTTGTTCTTTGAAGATTGATTAAAATGACAACGAAGTTCCGAATCGATAGGTTTATCATAGTCAATTAAAAAAATTCTAGAACTGTGCATTGCGCAGTGGTGCAGCTTTAATAGCGCCTTTTTAAATCGTTGATTAAAATAGCGATGTGTGTAGCTACCGTGATACTATTTTATTTAAAAGCGACTATGATATGCTATAGTTTATGCAAAATTAGGGCCAGTTTTTTCATCCTTTGACAAGTTTCACACAGATTTAGAAAATTCGAACCCTTTTTTAGGCAATCTCATGGAGACAGAAAATCGAGGTTGCACTTAGGAATTTTTTTCTCGAAAACTATTTGTGGTATTTGAATGAACCTTTTTTTATTTCACTCAGCTAGGTCTCTTATATCACAACAATTTTTTCCTTGCCTAAAAATTAACGTTAACTTATAAAAAAAAATGATAAACCTATCCGCAAGATTCATCTGGAAAAAAGGAAAAATCGCTGTCAAATTAACAGGTTAATAAAAAACATATTTCTATTACTTCGAAGTTAACAACAGAAAAGTAAATTGTACATAAAATTTCTACATCGTTTGAAGAATATATTAGAGCATACAAAATTTTAATATGAACATCCTGCGCCCATAAAAAAATAAAACAAAAGATCAAACTTCTCCAAAATTGAAAGAAAACCTCGAATAAAGAAATTAAAGAATAAAACACACAAGAAATTGCGAAAATTCAATAAAATTCAAGTAAAACGATCGTCCAAATTTATTTCTCTTTTAGTCAAACCAAAAAAGGTTCAATATCGTTTACAAAATAACAAAAAACAATTTAAAAATTAAATCGATAACGTTTTTAAACAAAATCACAAATCTCATATCGATTTCCATAATCCGATCGCTTAAAAATATTGCCCAAAATAGTACACAAAAATATATACATAAAAAGCAAGTTTTTGCAGCGCCGAATAAATGGCGGCCATAGCGCGTGGAACACGGTTCCATACGAAAACCGTTACCACCATAAACTCTGCCATTAGTAGATCGGTGCCAGGCCGACTTTATTTGTTAAATTACTCGCAATTAATGATTAATTCCTTTGTTAATGGCAAACAACGGTGTAATTGCTAATTACAAATTAATTTAGCTCGGCCGGTCACCGGGCGGCGGCAGCGGCGCACACACAGAGAGAAAGAGAGAGAGAGAGAGAGAGAGAGAGAGAGAGAGAGAGAGAGAGAGAGAGGAGCACACGGCGGCGATCGTAATTCGAAATTAATTACTATATGATCCGTGATTTAAATTTATAATCCTATTCGGCCGGCATTCTAATTTCCGAGTTATTACCGTTGCTGTCCCAATT
The DNA here is from genome assembly GCF_028453695.1 of Augochlora pura. NCBI lineage: Eukaryota > Metazoa > Arthropoda > Insecta > Hymenoptera > Halictidae > Augochlora > Augochlora pura. The sequence goes on from NC_135782.1 coordinate 14,262,496, forward strand.
TCGATCGGACCGGGCCGGACCATTAATACGTTCATCCCTTGCCACGGTTGATCACGCGAAATTAGGGATTTCCTTGCGACAAAAGCTGTTTAAAAGCGAAACGCTACCCGGCTACCGTGTTACATGCAATATTCAGTCACGCGCGTGTACGCCCGGTGTCGTCCACGCGACGCTGATTGGCCCCCCTCCCGTAACTTGTTCCCCGATGAAACCGGAAATTCATTACACCACGGTCCGCGTACTGACATTACAGCGATCTCCGCGAATTATTTGGCTTCGATCATGCTCTTTCGTTCGAGTACGGTTTCTTGGATATTGTGGATGGAGTTATTAAAAGATATCATTTTTGGGGGTTGGTTAGGTTATACGAGCTGTAGGTTATGTCGAGGTTATGTCAAGAAATTTAAAGAGAGAGACAAAGGGAGCTAGAGATAGCTAGAGAAAGAGAGAGAGAGAGAGCTAGAAATTTAGAGAGAGGCAGAGAGAAGCAAGATGTCGAAGGTTCGTAGGCAACTTCAGACCGATTGAGATTTCGACGACTTTGGACAAATGTTTACTTTATTTTGTTAACTATCTTTGACAATTTTTGCTACTTGTATATTATTTTTTGAATAATTAGAATGGATTTTCTGAGTCTTGCATAATTTTTTTTTGAATTAATAAAGGGTTATAAATGTTTCGAGGATTTCAGACTTTCGTAGACAACTTCAGGGCGATTGAAACATTGACGACTTTTGTCAATTTATTTACTTTATTTTGTCGACTATCTTTGAACATTTATTTTGCTAGTTATTAATTTGGTAAGTAATCAGTATGGATTGTTATTTGGTTTTGGATAATTTTTTTAGAATTGATAATAGGTTATAAAAGTTTCGAGGACTTCAGACTTGCGTAGACAACTTGTTTAAAAAATCAACTGTACAAAAATTCAATTACTTAACTATTTAATTATATAATTATAGAAAGCCATTTTAACATCTAAAAGAAATATAAATTATCTGCTGCCGTGTTTAAAACATTAACGTAAAAAAGTCAACAAAAATTCAATTCAATTAACTACTTAATTACGTGATTATAGAAAGCCATTTCAACATCGTAAGAAAATATAAATGCTCTGCACTCATGTTTAAAAAATTAACTCTGTTTTGAAAATGCGTCCGAATGTTATCGTCGCGCATTGTAAATGGATGTGCCCGCAGAAAATGAACGGTGTTCTTATAGGAATCCCCGTCCACCGGTATTCCAACTTTGGACTCACGTCCAAGGGAAACGATAAAGGGCAACCATAATAACTCTTTCCCGCGCGAGCTGTTGCCCGCAGAAACATTCCGCTAAACTGGAATGTCGTTTTCATCGGTGATCCACGAGCCCCCACCGTCCCAAGCCTATAATAGGCCTTTCCGAAACAGTGGCCGCCATGAGGAATGAATCGCACGTGACCGATCGAGAATACGATCCCGTGCTCCCATAGACCACGAAATCAACTGTACTATGGGGGGTAGTTTTTATTTACGTAGTAACAATTTTTATTGAAACTTCTTGTTCATTGCATCGTTTTAAATTTAATATTCATAGTTGATAATAATAGTGGATAAATTAATAAATTAGATAATATTAGATAATATCAAATAATATTATAAATTATTAATATTAACGTATAAATCTTTCGCCTTTTACTAAAGATTTCCGTCGAGTTTCATAATTAATTGGAACAAGATACTTACGTACGTATAGAAGGATTCTATTTCATTTGAAATAATCAAATTACTTTGTTCTGTGACGGTTCGAATACATCACTACTTTATAACGGATACATTCAATTAATTCGATAATTATATGGAGCGGGATACTGAAGAACATGTATACAAATCTGATTTTATTTGCAGCAGTTTTTCGCGTTACTTTAATACTATTTAGAGAAAACAATTATAGAGAAGTATGCAAATTTTATATTATTTGAAGCAATTGTTTATGTTATTTTGACACTATATAGAGAATATTCGTGCAAGAAGTTACTCTATTATTTAGCGGATTCAATACATCACTCGTTGATAATAGACAACAATAATTATAGTTACTTTGATGTGATTACTCTTGCAACACTGACACTCTATTAGAAAAATCGTGACAGAACTGACTCTATTTTGTAGTGGGCGCAAATACATCACTACTTGTGAATTAAATTAGTTCAATAATTAATTGGAACGAAACGATTACATCCAAGTAGAAGAATTTTATTTCCTTTAAAATAATCGCTCTTGTTATTTTGACACTGTTCAGAGAAATAACGTGCAATAAGTTATTCCCTTTTGTGTCCGTTAGAATACATCACTACTTGATAATGCTTCAGTTTAGCTAATTCGATAATTATATGGAGCAAGATATTTAAGTCGAAGTATACAAATTTTACTTATTTGAAGCAAATGTTTGTGTTACTTTGACGCTATTTAGGGAGAAAAGATGCAACAAGTTACTCTGTTTTGCGACAGATCTAATACATCACTCGCTGATAATAGACAACAATAATTATATTTAGTTCGATGTGATCATTCTTGCAACGTTGACACTCTTTTAGAAAAATCATAAGAGAAGTGATTCTATTTTGTGGTGGCTCTCTAATACATCACTAGTTGACAATGAAATTAGTTCTGTAATTTTTTGGAACGAGATACTTGCACCCATGTAGAAAAATTTTGTTTTATTTGTAATAATTGCTCGTGTTACTTTGGCACTATTTATAGAAATAACGTGCAACAAGTTATTCTGTTTTATGTCGGTTCGAAGACGTCACTACTTGATAATGCTTCATTATATGGAGCGAGATATTCAAGTCGAAGTATACAAGTTTTATTTTATTTGAAGCAATTGTTTAAGTTACTTTGACACTATTTAGTGAGAAAACATAACTGTGACTGAAAGAGAGAGATCGAGAGAGAGAGAGAGAGAGAGAGAGAGAGAGAGAGACGAAGGATAGAACAAAACAGAACAAGTTGTAGAGAATAAATAGAGTGGAGAAGAGACAAAAGAAAAATAAAAGACACGGTCCGGAAGGGGCGAGACACGACTACGTCAAAAAAGAGAGAAAGAAAGGGGGCCGGCTCGCGAACAGAGGCGCAATATAATGAAAATCTGTAATAATAATGCGGATATAAATATCGTAAATTTCGGTAGCCGGCGGGCGCGTTCGGTTTGCATTACGGACAGTGATATTCGATGCATTGAATTTTTCGAGATTCAATTACAGCAACAAATGGTACGCCGTCTCGCGGAAAAAAGCCTGTGTAATTGGGATGATTAATTTTTAATCGATGCCCACGCACAGGTACATACACACACGCGCGCGCGCGTACACAATTAGAGGGAGCTCGTGCATTCCAGAGAAAAAGACCACGAGAGAGAGAAAGAGAGAGAGAGAGAGAGAGAGGGCCGAGCGACCGCGCCGCCGGCATTGTTTTTCCGCATCATCGCGGCGGCGGCGTCGGCGGCGCGCTTCAATTAGCGTTGATTATTTTTCCGCGGCGATACAATGCCGCTTTTCATCAGTTTATTAATATATTTTGTGCCTGCGCGTGTTTTTTTTCCGCCTCCCCAACCCCAACCCCGCCCCCCCGTTCCGCGCACGCTCGCCCGTTGTTTTCTACTCGTTTTAAGTTGTTACCCGACACACGTTTAACGATATTCCCGCCGCCTATGGATTTTCAATAGACCAGGCTAAATTCGCGGAGTGATACCGATGCCCGGGCGCGAAATTAAAACGCATTCACGGCGCTCGCGAGCCGCCGCCGCAGCCACGGCGGCGGCGTGGCTGCCGCGCGTTGGCCGGTTATTTGAAAAAAATTAAATTCCTCTATTCCGTCGGTCGCGTTTGCCCGCGTTAAATCGCTTAATTAAAATTCTCTCGGCGCCGGCCGACAGGCGAAAACAAGATAAATATATATCGGCAGAGGTGGCCCGGCCCGGAACCGGCGCAGACGCGGCCTAGATTCTTTAGTTGTATCGAAGGCGATCGGCCGTGTCACGTGGCGGAATTGCTTGGAAATTAGTGTGAGACACTTGTGATTGATTAAGACGATTTTTGTTGCCTAGATGTAGTTGGTTTTGATGCTTTGTTGGTGGTTACTTCGAGGTGCAGCGTGGAGGAAGTTACTCTGTTTTGTGTTCGTTTGAATGCATCGCTACTTGATAATAGATAGGTTTAATTAATTTGAGAATTAAATGGAGCGAGCTACTTAAGGAGAAGTATATGAAATTTTATTTTGTTTGAAGCAATTGTTTGTGTCACTTCGACACTATTTGGAGAAAAGAAATGCAAATAGTTGCTCTGTTTTTTAGTGGATCTAGTACATCACTCGTTGTTAATGGACAACAACAATCATATTTAGTTCTACGTGATTACTTTTGCATATTTGACACTTTTTTAGAAAAATCGTGGGAGAAGTGGCTCTACCTTGTGCTGCGCTCAAATACATCACTAGTTAACAATATTTCTCTGTAATTAATTTGATAATTAACTGTAAGTGTAATATTTATTGCAAAGTAGTAAAATTTTATTCTACTTGAAATACTCGTTCGTGTTACATTGACAATATTCGAGTAGAGTTATTAACTTTTCAATGAAATTATTAATATTTATATAGAAGAATATTCGTAAATATGCAACTGGATTTTACGAGAAGAAGTTTATTTAAAATTAGACTGCGATATCGAGATAAAATTCGATTTTGAAAATTAGTCACGTTTGCGTAGAGTATACTACTTTTAAGTAGAAACGTCGAGTCATGATCAGACGGCGCAGATAATTTCTATTCGACGGCATACCTGACGAGTACTATAACATTATTTTACTGAAACACGAAATATAATTATATATTTCTTAATAATCATATAAAAATTACAAATGGAGATAACAATAATTACAATTATAATACAATAGTTATAAAAATGATAATTATTATAATTGATTACAATTATTACTATTGTTACGTACGGAGACTTTCTCACGACGTTTTTCTTTTCTTCTTGAAGACATATGCTAGATAACGTCGGCGGTGAACGCAGTGCTTTCATTCAAAAATAGAATATCTAATTCGCCGTATAAGCGTGCATTCAATAAGGGCCACACATTCGCGATTCTCGGTATCATCCGCGGTACGGTCTGGTCACGTAGGCCCAGTCTTCGCCCTAATCTAGGCGCGAGTTCAATAAGGGTCACACGTCTCCGATTCTGGGTATCATCCACGGCATGATCTGGGTCACGTAGGCGCGGTTCCCACTACCGAATTTTCTAGTTTAGCTTCATATAAAAGGGCTGAGATTTTTCTACTCAGGGGGCAGTTTCAAGTCAAATCGCGACGCGAGACGTAGCAAGATCGAGTCGAGTTCTCCTTCGAGCAATAGTTAACCCCCGCCGACTTGGTGCGAAAACCAGGGAGCGTGTCTTAGGACCATCGCGAATCTTACACTTACACTTACGCACTTGTAACAGACTGAAGTTGTTAGATTATATTAGTTTACTTTCAATTCAGTGTACAAGTTATTTTATTCCATCTCCCAGTTCGAGTCAGTTGTTGGTAACGATCTCACAAAGATACACCTTTACCGCTCGAGGTGTATCTATTAATATTTCTTTGAAGTTACGAGGCAAAATTAGAGTCAAACCAAAACCCTATTATCCTACTGAGGTGGCGACCCGGTGTTGAAAGAGACATCGGCCAGTCCACGAAACCAACTTCCTATCTAAGGTGGCGACCCGGTGGTGAAAGAGACATCGGCCAGTCCACGCAATTTCCTCCTAAGGCGGCGACCCGTTGATGAAAGAGGCAACGGCCAGTCCGTGAACAAAACCTATCCTCAAAGGTGGCGACCCGTTGATGAAAGAGGCAACGGCCAGTCCACGATTTCCTTTCTAAGGTGGCGACCCGGTGATGAAAGAGGCACCGGCCAGTCCACGAACCCTTCTACCTTTACACCAGGTGGCGACCCGTTGGTGAAAGAGACAACGGCCAGTCCACGCAATCTCCTACCTTTTTACACCTAGACGGCGACCCGTTGATGAAAGAGGCAACGGCCAGTCCGTGAAACATCCCTACACCTAAGGTGGCGACCCGTTGATGAAAGAGGCAACGGCCAGTCCACGAACCTCCTACTGAGGCGGCGACCCGTTGATGAAAGAGGCAACGGCCAGTCCGCGAAACCTTTCCTACTAAGGTGGCGACCCGGTGGTGAAAGAGGCACCGGCCAGTCCACGAACCCTTTACCTCTACATCCAGGTGGCGACCCGGTGATGAAATAGGCACCGGCCAGTCCGTGAAATATCCCTACACCTAGGTGGCGACCCGTTGATGAAATAGGCAACGGCCAGTCCGTGAAACACATCCTACAAGGTGGCGACCCGGTGATGAAATAGGCACCGGCCAGTCCACGAAATCCTCCCAAATTTCCGCACAAAATCATTTACCTCCGGCCACGTGTGCAGTGGCCCTCGGCTCGTAACACTATAATTTATTATTATTATTACTATAATTTATTATTATTATTACTACAATTTATTATTATTATTATTATTATAACTTGTTATTATAATTGGTTACAATTATTACTATAATTTATTATTATTATTATTATAACTTATTATTATAATTGATTTATTGATCCGGAAAAAAGCTGGATAACAGAAACAAAAGCACACCGACACATCGTCATTACGAGTCGTCACCTCGTCTCCCTCTCTCTCTTTCTTTCTCCCTCTCTCTCTCTCCCTCTCTCTCTCTCTCTCTCTCTCTCTCTCTCTCTCTCCCTGTTTCGTCGCCTACCTACGGCCGCGTCAAGATCGGATTTTCCGGCGGCGTGAAACACGCGGCACCGCGCGAAAAACGAAAAATTCTCGGGGCAAGAGAGGGGAAGGGGTAGGGGAGGAAGGTGAAAAAGGGAGAGGCAGAGAAAACGAAAGCGCGTAGCCGAAGGGACAAATATCCGCGCGCAAAGCTGGTCGCTGACAAACGCGGCGCGGGGAGGAAGGTGGTTGATGGTGGGAGGGACGGTAGAGGGGCGAGGAAGGGGGAAGGGGGAGCAGCGCGTCGAAATCCGTCGTTGTAAAACAACATCGGGAGAATTTGTTTTCTATCCGGCACAACTCGAACTCCGGGGCCGCGCGTCAAAGCCCCCCCCCCCCCCCCCCCGCCATTCTTTCCCCTGTTGCGTGTAACGAAAAACCCCGTCCGCGACAAAACGACTCGAAGGAACGGGAATAGGGTGGTCGTACAACCCCCCATTACCACCATCGTCATCGTCGCTGCGGTCCGTATTGGGAAATTCGGCGGCAAGTTGTTGCAATTTTTGAAACGTTGCCGATAATGCGATGGAAATATTATTGGAAATTGTTGAACCAAATAGCTGCTTCTATATTGTGGATAATTGAATGTTTTTTTTGTAGATGTTGAACAATAATTTTTAGGTAACTTTTCCTTGATATTTTGACACGGGAGAAGATTGTTTAAATGGAATTTGTACTTGTTGAATAATAATTTTTAAGCAATTTGTTCCTTGATATTTTAATTATCATGATATTTTAATGATCCAAACTAGCTTTGAGCTATAATTAAATTAGTAATGGACTAGATCCAAACCAGTAAAGGACTAGATTTAAACTAGTATTAGACTAGATTTAAACTCACAATAAGTTAATCCTATACTAATTACAGTCTAAATTTAGACTAGTAACGAACTAACTTCAGACTAGCAAAATACTAGATCTTAACCAGCAATATATTAGATCTAAACTAGCAATAAAATAGTTTCAATCTAATAATGGATTAAATTCAAACTAGTAACAGACTAGATCTTAAGTAGTAATAGACTAGATCCAAGCTAGTAATAGACTAGATCTGAACTAGTAAAAGGTAGTTTTAAATTAGGTATAATCTAGTTCCAAACTATTACTAAAATAGGTTTAAACTAGCAACACATTAGATTTAAATTAGGAGTATATTAGAATTGAACTAATACTAGACTAGAGCTAACTTAGTAATAGATTAGATTTGAACTAGCTTTAAATTAGCTTTAAATTAGTAATTGACTAGATTTAAATTAGTGAGGCACTACATTGAAACAGACAATGAACTAGTTCTATGCTAATAAACTAAATTTAGACTAGTAACGAATTAGTTAAGACTAGTAATATACTAGATCTCAATCAGCAATAGATTAAATCTAAACTAACAATAAAATAGTTTCAATCTAATAATAGACTAAACTTAAATTAGTGATGAACTAGTTTTAGACTAGTAATATACTGGATCCTAACTAATAAATTAGATCCGTACTAGCAATAAAATATTACCAATTTAATTATACACTAAATTAAAACTAGCAACAAATTAGTTTAAAATTACAAATAAACTAGATCAAAGACACTCAAAAACAAGATTCAAACTAAGAATAAACCATTACCATCAATATAATAAACAATTAAATAAATAATTAAAAAAATCGTTCTACATAGTACACCATTAGAAAAACTATAATTTAAAAATCCACGTACATCGAACCATAACTAAATGTCTCTTTCGTCGATTTCCGAAGTAACGCGAAGACGACGCGAAAATTTCTCGATGCGGCCCAGTTCGCGCGGCTACCCCCACCATGTCGCGACACCAACTCGCGAGCAGAGGCCACTGGTGCTCACGCGGACCAAAAAGCCCTCCCAAAAAAAGAAATAAAAACGAAAAAAAGGCAGAAGAAGAGAAACAGCATGGACACGGACAAAAAGAGGAAAAGGGAAGAAGAAGGCGAGCGAAAAAAGACCGGGGGAAAAAAAAAGGGCGGAAAGATCGATCGACAGAGTCGCGCGTACCGAGCCGTGCTGCGTGCCTCGTCGGTATGGGGGAGGGGGGTGAGTTTCTTCTTTTTTCTATTTGCTTTTTTCTGTGTCCACGTACGCGGCGTTCCCATGCATGTCTGAGTGGTGGTCCTACAAGTAATGATTACCGGGATTACCAGAAATTTCCCATGTGCCATAGCCGGCATAGATTCGCCCGGTATCTAATCAGCGAGGAACTTCTCGCTGGGAGATCGATAACGAAGGGCGGACGAGAAACGAGCTCTAGATCGAGTCCCGATCCCAGTGTTACCCTCGAGCCCATTCCCGGAATCGTTTGCTCCGCGAATTAACATATAAATTAGGCCTCGAACGTTAACTCCCCCCACCACCGCCACCACCCAACCACCACCGCCCCCTTATACAGCCGGTATTTCTGGGCCCGCGAACACGAGGTTTTTCGGTTATTTTCAATTTGGGAAGGAAACGACGTCGACGTCGCGTATATCGCGGCCGAGAATGTTTCGCGCTGGATAATAGAATTGTATGGGGATGAGGTTAGGTTGCAGGGTTGGGTCTGATTTCGGATGGTATTCAGCTAAATTGGAATTGTTATTAAATTGGTTTTAAATTGGAGGGAATTAAATTTGAAGTTTTTGTAGGTTAGATTTGTACTAGTAATTAGTAGAAATTGACACGATACTAAGCTAGTATTAAAATATTAATACATTAACATTGTACTAGTGATCAGTAGTGAGGTCACAGATGTAAGTCTGACTTCAGCTGGTATTGAGATAGATTTGATTGGATATTAAACTTGTTTTTAATTGGAGGGAATTAAATCTGAATTATTTATAGGTTAGATTTATACTAGTAATTAGTAGATTTCGGAACGATAATAAGCTAGTACTAAAGTATTGATAAACTAGAATTATACTAGTGATTAGTAGAATTTGAAGAAATAATACACTAGTAGTCTAAACTCAATGGGGATAAGGTTAGGTCTGATTTTGGCTGGTATTGAGCTAGATTGGGATCGATATTAAATTAGATTTAAATTGGAGGTAATTAAATTTTAATTTACAAGTTTGATTTATACTAGTAATTAGCAAAATTTGAAACGATTATAAGCTGGTATTAAAGTATCGATAGACTAGAATTATACTGGTGATTAGTAGAATTTGAAGAAGTAATAAACCTTTACTAAACTCGATGAAGATAAGGTTAGGTTACAGGGTTAGGTCAGATTTCAGCTCATATTGAGCTAGATTTGTATCGATGTTAATCTGGATTTAAATTGAAGGCAATTAAATTTGAATTTTTTGTAGGTTAGATTTATATTAGTGATCAGTAGAATCTGAACATGCTACATTTATGTAGGAATATATTCGTATTTAAAGAGGAATTAAAGTAGATTTAAAGCTGACTAAAGAAAAGGAATTAAAATAGATTTGAGAGCTAGCTAAATGTGAATTAGTAGCGCTGTATTAGGATTGAACTAGATTTGAGTCGGAATTTATTTACATCTAAAGCCAAATTAAAACTATATTTAAATTGAAGTTAACCAAATTTAAATTAGTAATAAACTAGATTTTAAACTTTATTTAAATTGGAACTAACTAAATCTAAATTAGTATTCAACTAGGTTTTTAACTACAGTGTGCTGGGATTAAACTACATTTAAGTTTGAATTTATTGGTGTTTAAAGTAGAATTAAACTTTACTTAAATTGGAGCTAACTAAATTTAAATTAACGTAAGATTAAATTTTTAGCAGCAATTTATTAGGTTTAATCTAGATTGAAATTGGAGCTAGCCAAATTGAAATTAATAGAAAATTGAATTTATAGTAACAATATATTGTAATGAAAATAGATTTAAGCTGGAATTCAACTACATCCAAAGCAGAATTAAACTAAATTGAAACTAGCGAGAATCAAGTATTAAACTATTGTCAAACTGGTATTTAATTAGATTCATAGTAGCATTGAACTAGATTTAAACGATAAATAAACTAGATTTAATCCTAGTTTTGATACTGCTTTAAATGCAAATAAATTCCAGAGTTAATCTAACAAATCTATTTTTGACTAGTATAAATTTTGTTTGTCACTGGTATAAATTTAATGTAATACTAGTTAGATACTAGTTAATAGTAGTTAGCCACTATTTAATACTACTTAGACACTGTCTAAAACTACTTAGATACTGTCTCAGACTACTTAGCCACTAGTTCATACTAGTTAATTACTGTTTAAAACTACTTAGCTACTAGTTCATAATGGTTAGTCCCCAGTTAATACTAGTTAGACCCCAGTTAATGCTATTTAGTCACTATTTAATACTTAACAAGACATTACTTAATACCAGCTGCAAACTAGTCAGTACCAAGTAATACTAGTTATACCCCAACCATATTCAACTTACTAACTTAATATTCTATTTTCACTCTCCCTTAAATCTACTTTAATATACTAACCTAAATCCTCATCATTCCCAACTATCTTTGCTCCTAAATATAAGTCGCATACAGAACCACCAATCATTCCTAAATCAAATCTAAACTAATTCCACATAAGAAACTTAATACATTATGCATCCACTATATACTATATACATCCATCAAAACTACCTTTCTACTATTTTCGCTCCAAAAATCAAACCGGACACCGGGCCACGAATTTTCTCCGACTGTCGGACGACCAGTTCGAGGACGGGGTGCAGCTTTTCGCGTATGTCTGCGCGGAGGGGGTCGTTCGTTCCGCCGTACACGCAGGAAGAGAGCTATTTTTTCAGCGCCTTCGGTCCGGGAACAGAAAAGTTTATTTTCGCGCGAAAACATTGAAATTTTTAGCCGGGTTTTTAAACGACCTTTTTGAAAATGGAGCCTCGGCTCTCGCGCGCTTTACGAGCCGAGGGCCGGTTTTCTCGCGTGGCCGTAGGTAAATGAGTTTCGTGGGTTTTTTGACTGATTCTATTATACAAATCATCGAGTAATTTGGTAGCCGCGTCGATAAATCTAATGAACACATCACAAAACTGAATGCAAACACGAAGCAATTAAAAATTTCCTATCTGCGGGCGTCGTAGCGCTCACGATTTCCGCTAAGGGAACCGCGCCGTCTCCGAGCCGAAAATCCGCCAGGCGAATCGAAGAAGCATAAACGACGCGACGACGCTCGCGCGAGATCCTATTTACATAGACCACCCCGGTCGAGCGAGATTTTTTTTGTTTCTCTCTCCGTCCCCTATTGCCGAACGCAGTTAATTGACGACGTGATTACGCGGAAATGCAATTACTTCGGCGCGCTGTAAACGAAGATCCGGAAACGCGTCCTCCGCGCCGCTACGCCGCCGTTAATTTTTCTATAATTGAGAGCAGAACTCCTCTCTCTCTCTCTCTCTCTCTCTCTCTCTTTCTCTCTCGCCGTCTGTCGATGCAACCCCGTCGTCTAATACGTATAATCAGGCGGAGTTCTAATGATTAAATTACCGTTTAATGGGCGGGGAAATTATCGGGGCGGATGGACGAAAAATAACTCGCACGGACGATTGAAAAATAATTTGCGCGGACGATTGAAAAATAACTCGAGCAGACGAATAAAGAAAGAAAAGGAAGAACGTCGGACTGCGGCGTGTTTCGCATGCTACGTACGAAGAGTACTCCCGACGTTTTTTGTTTGCTCCTTCTTGAGGGTTTACGCTAGCTAACGTCGGCCGGGAGCACGGTCCCACGATCCAATCACAAAAATGTTTAGTTTCTGGTGGACGCCAGCCTAGAGGTTGAGGATCACCTGTGTCACTCTATCATCCGCGGTCCCCACGATTCAAACTCAAAAATGTATAACTAGACTGAACCTGGTTAATATTAGGGTATCCCATAAGTTTCTTCCCTTTTTTTATGCGAAATGAATACACGATATTTGTTGTTTAAGGTGCATTTATTATGTTATATGTGAACCATTCTGTTCTGTAACCTTCATCCATCTCTCAGGAAGCCTCATTACGCCCTCTTTCCAGAATTGTTGAAGCTTATTTGCAAAATATTCATCTAGGTGAGTTTTTATTTCGCTTATTGATTTCAAAGATTTACTACGGGGAGAATTTTTTAAGGAGAGGAACAAGTGATAGTCCGATGGAGCAAGGTCTGGTTAGCTAGGAGCACGAGGTAGAACATCCCAATCAAACTGTAATAATTTTTGCATTACGGCCAACGCAACATGCGTTCTTGCGTTATCGCGATGGAAAACGACGCCTCGTCTGTTCGCCAATTCTGGCCGTTTCTCTGTTATGGCGGCTTTTTAATTGATCCAGTTGATTGCAATATTTGTCAGCATTGATCGTATCACCTTAAGAGAGGAGCTCGTAGTACACTACACCTTTCCAGTCCCACCAAATGCATAAAAGAACCTTCTTCGGATGAAGTCCAAGCTTCGCAACAGTTGGAGGTCTATTTTCCTCAGACCAAGCGCGTTTTCGGTGCACAATTTGCTATAAAATCCAAATCCCGTTTCCAGTGACAAGCCTCTTTAAGAAAGGATCCCTTTCATGTCGCTGGAGAAGCAATCCGCACGTAGAGACGCGGTTCATAAGGCCGGTCTCCGTCAATAAATGTGGAAACCAAACTTCATATCGATTCGCATATCCCAACTTGATTAAATGTTAATGAACCGTTGTCTCGGGAATATTAGTGGTTTTCACTACCTCACGCACACTCTACCGCGGATTTTCAGTGAGCACAGTCTTGATAATGTCCGTATTCGTCGTTGCTGGGCGGCCGTTGGGGTCTTCATCTCTCAACTCGAAATTACCAGCTCTAAATTTTTTAAACCAATTGCGGACGGTCCTAACCTAGAAGTATTTGAGATCTCAAAAAACCTAAAAGCTTGACATAATCTCGAACCTAGACATAAACTAAAACCTTGAAGTATCTACGACCCAGAAGTACCTAAGATCTTGAGGAGCCTTAGAAACTTAGAAGTATCTGAGCTGTTAAAGTACCTAAAAGCTTGACTTAACCTCAAACTTTGATGTACCTAAAATCTTGAAATATATGTGACCCCAATATACTTAAGATCTTCAGAAACGTAAGAAACCTAGATGTATTTGAGATCTCAAAGCACCTAAAAGCTTGACATAATCTCGAACCTAGACGCAACCTAAAAGCTTGACATAATCTCGAACCTAGACATAACCTAAAAGCTTGACATAATTTCGAACCTAGACATAAACTAAAAGCTTGACATAATTTCGAACCTAGACATAACCTAAAAGCTTAAAATATCCACGACCCAGGAGTATCTTGTCAGCTCTACATTTTTTAAACCAATTGCGGACGGTCCTAATAGTCGTAGTACCACTCCCGTAAACTGTGCAAATCTCGTCTGCAGTGTCCTTTGCACTATTGCCTTTTTTAAAGCAATGAAGCATAACGTGTCGCAAATGCTTCTTTTGGCTCTCCATATTGAATGATGCAGAAAAAATTTGAAAAGAGACTTCACCAACGAAACGTACTTTGAAAGAGCTCTGGGACGACTGAAAGCGATGCCATAAACGGCTAAGAGATAAGCCTGCATGTTTATATAAACACAGTCACTTAGAGTCACTCATAGCGTAACGCGGGAGAAACTTGTGGGTCAACCTAATATGATAACGAGTCTGACTCGTTATCATAGTGCAAAAGATTAAGGTATTCTGTTTCGAGAAGACGAGGTCATCGATGTGATGATATGATACGTTTAGTCCTGCAGAATAGTCATTCTTCTTACAAGTCTGTAATGAACTGATTTAGGACTAGGATTAGAATAGATTTGAATTCGTGTCGACCTGGTTATTCGGACAGGTTTAGACTGAAATTAAGATAAACTTAAGCTCGTGTTAATGTGGTATTACAACAGATTAAAAGTGGAATTAAAAAGGGATGTAAACTAGAATGAAAGTTATGATACTGGTGATAAAGTAGTATAAAAAATATTTTTGTGCTGCCTTTAAATTAGTGTTACGGTAGATTTGTACTAGAATTAGTACAGATTAAAGTTTCTATTAAGTAGAAGCAAAATAGTGTTACATTAGCACCACTCTAGATTTAATCTAACATTGAATTAGATTTAAATTAGTTTTAAGCAGGATTTGAGCTAGATTTAAACTAGTTCTAAACCAGATTTAAACGATTTTTAAAGTAAACTTAAATTAGTTGTAAATTAGATTTAAACTAGTTTTAACAAGTCTGAACCTAGTAAGAAACAACGCTTAAGCTAATGTCAAACTATTAATAAAGTAGTCTTAAACTAATGATAAACTAGTATTCAACTAGTTCAAACACACTATTAAACCACTAATATCTCACACGTAAAACACGACTGTATGAATCGGCTACTACATTGCATCCCGCACTTCCTTTTCACCGCGTACAAAACGAATCGCCGCGCGCGCATCATTCAGTTCCGTTTTCAATCTTGTCGGCACTCGATTTTCCATAAAATTCGGCATCAAATCGTAGATATCCGTGCTTCGGCGCGATCATCGTAATCGGCCCGATCTCGTAGCGCGATACACACAGGTGGGTCGCCGCGCGCGTTTGACGGCGTGAAAGGGTTCTCGGGGACACGTCGATCGAATGGGTTAATGTCGCCCGGCTACGGAGATTAACATGAGCCGGCGTTTTTCGACGTATCGGCGGAGAGACCGCGACACCCGTGTATGCGTTCCTTTTTTTTTTATTTATTTAAAGGCTCCCCTCGGAGATCGTTGAATGCGCCATTGTGACGGCCGAGTGTTCGCCGTTTTATGCAGAGCATCAAAAATGAGAGCGAAGCCAGCCAGCCCCCTCTCTCCCCCCTCTATCCGGTAATAGAAGATCAGTTTTACGGCATGTTCAGGCATTTCCATATTAAATCACGGTCGGCGGGTACGCGAATGCGGTTATAAAGCCACAAAGGCGGCTCATAAAACAGAAAAAAAACATACGCGCGCGTGCACACGCGTACGGGAGATTGCACGGGTTGTAATTCATGTCGCCGTGTTACGGGAGCTCGACGGCCGAATCAAAGCTTAACAAAACGCCTCCCAATCCCTCACCCCACTACTACTTTTGTCCGTCCTGTCCTGTTCCACCTCTGGCCCACCGAGTAATCTGATTAGGCACAATACAAAGATTTGCATGGCCGCGGCGGCACGCGCGGCCTCTTTGAACGATCCCCGGAAATGTTAATCCTTTGCGCTCGAGAGCCGTTCCACCTACGATTCCCAACACTGTTCACTCGTCTATAGTATATGCATTCTGTATGACCGATCGCGTTTTATTTACAGTTAGTCCCATAAGTATTCGTACCCTCGTTGCTTATAAGAGAAATCTGTTGACATCAAGGGATGCACGTTAGATTTTGCAGTAAACTTTTTATTGTCTTATTTAATATTTTTGGATGCGAGGGAAGAGGAGAAGTTTGGAGAAAGCCTAATACAGAACTAGAATTAAAAAATGTACAACCAACTGTAATGCACGGCGGAGGCTCCGTGATGGTGTGGGGCTGTATGGCGGCATTCGGAACGGGCAAACTTGTCTTTATCGATGGAATTTTGGATAAGATAAAATATAAAAATATACTCGAAGAAAATCTGCACCCAAGTGCTATTAACACGTTCCGTGTCAAGCCATTTTTGCCTGACTTGTCGTTCAGGCCATTTGATATTTCGACGAAAGATCGATATATTAAATCTAATTATTAATTATTGTACATATAACAAATAAATAAACTTATGAGTTTCGTTCTATACTGCATTTTGTATAAGGTATCATTTTTTTGGTTGAAATATATTTTACAGAATTACATTTGTCATAAAATATATGTTGTCAGCGCATTAAATAAATATGACTGCGTGTACCACCGGTGGTACACGTGGGCTGAAGATCAAGTTTAACGTGTACCACCGGTGATACACATGGCACGGAACGTGTTAAGCTTGGTCTCGAAGATGGCTACTATTTTCAACGCGACAACGACCCGAAGCATATCGCTCGGATTGTTCGTGAGTGGATACTTTACCACGTTCCCCATTTTTTATATACACCTCCTCAGAGTCCAGATACAAATCCTATAGAAAATTTATGGACGGAAATAGATAAAAGATTACGCGAACATGAAATTTTCAATAAACAAATTGTGAGAAACAAAATTTTTGAAGTTTGGAATAGCATTGAACCAAATATCGCATTGAAACTGGTAGAAAGTATGCCGAATCGATTAAACGATGTAATAAATCATAATGGTGGACCCACTAAATACTGGAAAATTAATATAAAGTCAAAAATATGCTTTAATATGCGATTTATTGAGAAAATCTACACTGGTACGAATACTTTTGTGGACTGTTATTACGTACTACGAGGAGTAAAATCAATATATTTTTCTTATTAGTTAATCAAGTTTTGTTATAAATAAACTTTATACATGTGTTCATTCGTAATAAAATGTTTATTGCAAAATCTTACATACGTCCCTTGATTTGTAGTATAGATGAAATGTAAATGGTATAGTTTGGTCTAGGTTATGTCTACATTGGGCCAAGTTTAGGGCTATATTAAGGCTATATTAGGCCTAGATTAGGTCTAGATTAAGACTATATTAGGCCTAGATTTAGTCTAGATGTGGTATATATTAAATCTAAGTGGTACAGTCAGGTCTAGGTTATGTCTAGATTAAGTCAAGTTTAGGTCTCTAGATTAAGACTATATTAAGCCTAGTTTTAGTCTAGATGTGGTATATATTAAATCCAAATGGTACAGTCAGGTTATGTCAGGTTATATCTACATTAAGTCAAGTTCTCGTCTCTAGATTAAGACTTTATTAAGCCTAGAATTAACTCTAGATTTCCTATAGATTAAATCTAAATATTGCGAATCTTTCGAACAAAATAACACGAATCAAATATCAACGACTAATAAAGAATTCAACAGGGATTAAAATTCGACATCGACGTAGGTTTATCGACGAGTTCCGGTGATCTTAATCAAGGTGAAACCACGGCGGTACTGAGTTCCGTGGTAGTTTCGCACGGAGCGAAAGATTCGCTCGGGGTTTCGTAGTATCGGTCGACGCGCGCCGCGAATAAATCTCTAATGTTCCCTATTACCGTCCGTTGCCGTGAGGTTCGAACGTTCGCCGATGAGCCATCCGTTCATTTAGTTTGCCCGGGCATCAATAGACACAGCGTGTAACGAACGTGTAACGTAAAGTTTCCATCATGTTGCACAAAGCGGGCGCGTGTATGCGGAACCGACGTTGCGGTGAAGCAGCGCGGTTCTCCCCGTCCCTATATGCCATATTAGCCTAAAAGGTTAACCCCGACTGTTTTACGAGGTCCACACAGGTCCGCCTGTGCGCCGTCGATAAATAAATCCACGTGATCGGTCGGCACATTGTAAATAGGCGACCGTCTCGCGATATTATATTCCCAGGTCGCGGTACTGTCGGCGCCGATCTATCTAGTCGCTATTCAAACTCGTCCGCGTAGTATTGCGAATTGCTGAAAGTCACCTCGATTATCCGAATTTTCATAATGGAGACGAATTTTTCAATCATTCGTGTGCAACGGAATTTGATACAACTGGCTTAGACTTATAACTCTATTATCCAGGATACATCAAATAGATCAACGTAGGTTCTTTAATCCTCACCTAACTTAGACTTGACGCTGTTACATTGTTTTTCCCCATCCCAGATCTAACAAACAGCCGATACTATTGTTTAGGATGTATCAAGTGGATTGCTGTCTTTTCATAGTCCTAACTTTACTAAGACCTAATCCTATTATTCGGACCGCATCAAATTGGTCAACCTTTTGGCTTAATACTGACCTAATTTAGACCTAATCTTGTCATTCGCTAGGTATCAAATTGGTTGCATTTATTTCCTAGTCCTGACCTAATCCTAACCTCATTTAGACCTAACCCTATTATTCGGGCTGCATTAAATCGGTCACCATATTTACTTAATACTGACCTAATTTAGACCTAACCTTATCATTCGTATCTATAGTCCCATAATTTATTTCCTAGTCCTGACCTAACGTTAAACTTATTTAGACCTAACCCTATTATTCGGGCTGCATTAAATCGGTCACCGTATTTACTTAATACTGACCTAATTTAGTACTTAAATATAATCCTATTATTCAGGATGTATCAAATAGATCAACATAGTCTCTTTAACCCTATTCTACACTTCGGCTTAGCGCTATTACATTTTTCTCTAACGCAGATCTAAAAAAAAACAGCCAATACTATTGTTTAGGATCTATCAATTAAGTCGCTGTTCTTTTCTAATCTCGACCTTACTTAGACTTAACTGTATCAAATTAGTCACCCTTTCTGCTTAATACCGATCTAACGTAGACCTAACCTTATTATTCAGTGTATATCAAATTGGTCGCACTTATTTTCTAGTTCTGACCTAACTTAGATGTAATCCTGTTATTCAAACTACATCAAACAAGTTATTATATTTTTCCTAATCCCGACTTAACTTAGACTCAACCCTATTATTATATTTTTTCCCCCAATTCTGATCCAACAAAGATCACGCATTATTGTACAGGATTTGTCAAGTAAGTCGCTATTTTTCTTTAAGACTGACTTAACTTGGACTTTCTCAACTCTAACTTAATCCAAACCCTAACATTATTCTGAGTATATTAAACAGGCTATATAGGATCATGCTATTTTAATCAATTATTTCTAGGCTAGGTCTAGATTAAATCTAGTTTAGGTATAGGTTAGGTAAGGATTATATATAAAATCAGTAAACAATTACAATTTTTTCTTTTTCATTCTAGTTAGTCCTGCAACAGGTTCTATTTACAGCATTTGTATAACCTAGACTGCTATTTGACTCTATTAGATCTAGATTAAGTATAGTTTATGTCTAAGTTAATTAAGAGTAAAATTCAAAATCAGTAAGCAATTACAATTTCTACTGTTCTATTAATACTATACTATACTAATACTATACTATACTATACTAATATACCAGTTACTTCCGCGCTAGGTCCTACTCATCATAACCTTGACTTTTATTTAACTTCGTTATATCTAGTTTAGTTATAGTTTAAGTCTAGGTTAGCTAAGGTCTAGATTTAAAATCCGTAAACAATTATAATTTTTGCTGTCCTACTTCAATCAGTTCTGAACCAAGTTCTTCTACTTATAAAATTAACATAACCTGGACTGATATTTGACTATATTAGATCTAGATTAAGTTTAATTTAGGTCTACGTTAGCTTAGGTGTACATTCAAAATAAAATAACAATTATAATTTTTGCTATTCTTCATCAGTTAGTTCTGCACTAGGTCCTACTTATAACCTTGACTGCTACTTAACTTTGGTTAGATCTAGATTAGGTCTAATGTAGGTTTATTTTAGCTAAGGTTTAGGTTTAAAATCTGGAAACAATTACATTTTTTGCTATCCTGTTCCAATTAGTTCTTCACTAGATCCTACTTACAAAATTGACATAACCTGGACTGCTATTTGACTCTGTTAGATCTAGATCAAGTCCAGTTTAGGTCTATGTTAGGTCTAAGTTTACATGTAAAATAAAATAACGATTACAATTTTTGTTATTCATTTCTACTTAGTTCTGCACTAGGTCTCAATCATAACCTTGACTGCTACTTAACTTCGGTTAGATCTGGATTAAGTCTAGTTTAGATCTAGGTTAGTTGAGGTTTAAATTTATAATCCGAGAACAATTACAATGTTTGCAAGTCTATTCCAGTTAATTATGCCCTAGGTCCTACTCATAATCTTGAATTCTATTAAACTAGATTAGATCTAAATTAAGTCTTCCTCAGGTCGACGTTAGTTAAGTTTTACATTTGAAATAAAAATAACAATTACAATTTTTGCTATTCTCTTCCAGTTAGTTCCACGCCTAGGTCCTACTTATAAAATTGACATAACCTCGACTGCTATTTGACTCTGTTAGGTCTAGGTTAAGTCTAGTTTAGGTCTAGGTTTACAAGTAAAATAAAAAAACAATTACAATTTTTGCTATTCTCTTCCAGTTAGTTCCTAGGTCCTACTTGTGTAATAACAAAAAAAAATCTTGTTACATTGTACCTATTTCATTAACTTAGTCCTAAGTTAGTCCTAGCTTGGGTCTAGCTCCTAGATCCTCATGAGTACATGTGCTCGAGAACCGTGGTACACGGTGCTCTTCCTCGACAAAAGTTATGAAATTCGCAACGATTGTTAACCAGTGTGTCGCCGATACGGAAAAGTGCGCGTACCATCGGAAACACGTGTAATCAACCGGTGCACGGTTGAATTTGTTGTACACGGTTGCGCAACGCCCGGAAAACAACGCGGCGCAGACAATGTTTTTCACCGACCGGTTGAACACGTTCGGTACCGTCTTGCCACCCCTTCCCCTCTCCCTCTACGCACCATATTCCCGCCATTGTAACCGAATAAACGGCCGTTTACACGCCCGTTGTTTCGAAAGCAGTCCAAACATTTTATGACATTCGACGGCGGTGAAAGTGGATGGTCTTTTTTTTGGAAAAATATGCCTCGTTTAACGATTAATCGACGGTAAACAAAAAAAGATTGGTTCGGATATGGAATAAATATTTCCGAGAACTTGCGCGCAACGGCCAGCCATTTTGTAATCGATGACTTTTTTTTGCCGAAGGTCGCTTCCAAAGTCATCGAAATATTTTATTTTGCTTTTCTTCGGTGATTTTATGTAGAATAATAGAAGACTTAATATGACTTAGTATGACTTAATTTTATATACAGTCGGTCCCGTAAGTATTCCCATAAGTAGAAATTATAAGTTATGGGAAAGGATATAAGTTATATAAATATTATGGAAAAATGTAAAATTTAGAATTAAATTTATGCGGTAATTAAATTTGCATAAAATTTTATAGAAATGGTTTACATGTAATTTTTGTTAAAATAAAATTTTATATAATTATGTTGGAGCATAAGGATTTATACGTGAATTTATAATAAAAATTGGATTTTTATGACAATATTTATTTTTTACAATATATATCATTTACATTATATATATAAATTATTATTTTTTCATAACTTATTATACATGTTAAGAGTACTATATAAATTCTATGAAATTACGTATATGAGGAATTTTATAAGGAAATTAAGTTCGTATGAATTTCTGTAAAAAATTATTATTTTATTATCACAAACAATTTCATTCAAATTTATCAGTAGAACAAAGACTGTGACGTAACAATTAGCTCGTGAAAAATTCATTAGGGTATATGAAGTAGCGGCAAGGTCGCGCAATTTTTTCACCCGTCCCACTTCGCGCCGGAAAAGTGTGTCAAAATGGCGACGGGGGTGGAGGTTGGAGCGGGCGGCACCGCAAATACGTATCATCGTACGACCGGCGGTAGAACAGCCCAGATATTTCCGGAATTTCTGTTCGATTATTGGCACAATTCCTGTCCACGTGCAGAGGCGACAAAGCCCTCGTTCCGATTACAATTCGATAAGATTCGACTAATAACCGGCCAAGTTTGATTAATGCGAAGAACGGCCTGTGTTAGCGTATTTTGACCGATTTGCTGATCAAAACTATTCCAGCGTCATTTATGCTCTCTAAATTGCAATATTGTGCGTCGACACTGATGCAAGACTTGCAAGAACTGATATGTGAATATTTATAGATTATTTAACAATTATGTAACGATATATTATATGATTATTTAAGAATATAGTAGATAATTATACAAGAATATATTATGTAATTATTTGAGAATATACTATATAATTATATAATAACATATTATATAGTTATTTAAGAATATGCTATATAATTATATAATAATATATTTTATAGTTATTTAAGAATATGCTATATAATTATATAATAATATATTTTATAGTTATTTAAGAATATGCTATATAATTATATAATAATATATTATATAGTTGTTTATGAATATGCTATATCATTATTATAAGAATATGTTATTTAATTATTTAAGAATATGCTATACAATTATTTCATTATTTAACAATATATTATGTAATTACGTAATTATATAGTAATACAGTTACAATTATATTATTGTAATTATATAATAATATATTATATAGTTATTTAAGAATATACTGTACAATTGTTTGATTATTTAACAATATATTATGTAATTATATAGCGATACAGTTATAATTATATTATTGTAATAATATATAATTCATTAATTACAAGTATAATAAAGTAAATACATTATAGTTACGATTATTATAAAGTAATTATGTTATAATCATAATTCTAACAACCTCATAACATTATAATTATATTATTACAACTATATTATTATGATTATGATTATATACATTTAACCATTATATAAAATAATTTCGAAGTCGACGTCTTCAAGTTAATAATATTTCAGTTTTTATTATGTTGAAGAATCATCAGTAGATATGAAAAATAGTTTTGCAGCGAATAAACATTTACCATTGCAAAGTATTATATATAACGCATTAAACTCGATATATCGACTTTTGGCCAACTAATACCGGCTCCCGGACCACAGTGCGTCCGGCAGTAATTTTCATGGGGATCGTTCGACTCGGAACAGCTCCAGCTGATTGTTTGGACTTTTATAGGGGGGAATATAAATTGTATTGGAACATTCTTCTACGGGGCACTTGCGGATCGACTCGCGTAAAAACTGCAGAAAAAAAAATTGGAACGCCCCGTTTCATCCTGGAGGAACAGCCACCTAACCGGGACATGTATTGTACATATATAATATTTTAGATAATAATATTTTATATATGGTATAATATTATATAGTTCCTCGTGTAAGCTGAGATAATGGAGTGGGTAGTTTTTAGCATCAGTTTTAGTGTGTTCGTCATTGTTGTTGATTAGGGTAGTTTTAATTTGAAAAAATTGTATGAATTGTATTTATTTATTGCATAAATGAATTTTTTATGTAGGATGTTTTGTAATAATTTTATACGACGATTTTTTACAATAATTAAGTATAATGATTTTTTGCAATAATTTGTTATAGTGAATTTTTGTAATAATTCTATACTTGATTGTTTTGCAATAATTTTATACAAAGACTTTTTACAATTACTTTATATTATAGTGGTTTTTTGCATTAATTATACACTTGATTGTTTTGCAATAATTTTATACAATGACTTTTGGCAATAATTTTCGACAGTGATTTTTTGCAATCATTTTTAGACAATGTTTTTTTTTTAATAATCATGTTCAAGGATTTTTTATTATAATTATGTACAACAGACTTGTTACAACAATTTTGTACAGTGAGTTTCAACAACAATGTTTGGCAACGATTGTTTTGGTATAATTATTTTATAAAACGATTTTACGTAATAATTTGATGCCACGAATTTTTATAATAAATATATACAATGAGTTTTTATAATGTTTTTATACAACGATTTTTGCAATAACTATGTTACGTACGGAGATTTTCTCCCGACGTTTTTCCTTTCTTCTCGAAGGCATACGCTAAATAACGTCGGCGGGGAACAACGGCCCATTCATTCCAAAAATAGAACACCTAATCTACCATATGGGGCGCGAGTCCAAAGGGCCACACATCCCCGATTCTTAGACCCATCCGCGGCGTGACTTCGGTCACGTAGGCCCAGCCCCCACTACCGAATTTTCCAGTTTCCACCGCGTATAAAAGGGCTGAGATTTCTCTTCTCAGCGGGCAGTTTCAAATCAAATCGTGACGCGAGACGTAGCAAGATCGAGCCCAGTTCTCCTTCGAGCAATTGTTAACCCCCGCCGACTTGGTGCGAAAACCAGGGAGCGTGTCTTAGGACCATCGCGAATCATACTCTACACTTACGCACTTGTAACAGACTGAAGTTGTTAGATTATATTAGTTTACTTTCAATTCAGTGTACAAGTTATTTTATTCCATCTCCCAGTTCGAGTCAGTTGTTGGTAACGATCTCACAAAGATACACCTTTACCGCTCGAGGTGTATCTATTAATATTTCTTTGAAGTTACGAGGCAAATTAGAGTCAATCAAAAACCCCATTACCCAACTGAGGTGGCGACCCGGTGATGAAATAGGCACCGGCCAGTCCACGAACCCAACCTCCTATCTAAAGGTGGCGACCCGGTGATGCAATAGGCACCGGCCAGTCCACGAACTTCCTCCTAAAGGCGGCGACCCGGTGATGCAATAGGCACCGGCCAGTCCACG
>NC_135782.1:14287660-14294645 GCF_028453695.1 Augochlora pura
CATTTATTTATTAAAATCTGATGTATTCTGCAGTCCATATCAAATTGGAGGGAGTTTAAGTCATCAACTCGCTAATTTCGAATTTGTTTATAAGATACGGTCTTCTAAATTTTGAATCTTTTATTCTCCGATTTATTGTAGCTCGCATTGATTAACTAGTGTGCATAATTGTAAAGATGTTGTATAAAGTAAAATCACCATAACACATTTTATATAAATTAATAGACAATTGGAAAATCACATAATGTTGTCAATTTAATAATTTTTGTTTATAATAATGTATATGTAATATAACATCCCCAAATTAAGGGTAGTTTCAGTCTTCATTTTCCACAATTTCAAATTAACATACAAAATATAACCGTTCGATTGTTGCAACATATTCCCAGCTTTTGCAAATGTACTCACCATATTGTCTATAACAAAATATGCGTAGTTTAATTAACTATTTCCAACATTTCAAATTTATTCAACAAAATATAAACACTCCCTAAATTCACAAAAGTACAATAAGATACAAAAATATATTGTCGGGCAATGAAATAAGGGGCACGGAATTACGAGGCTCGGAATTACGCACCCTGCCTCCGTTAATCAATTATATCCAAAATTATAGTCAAAAACGCCTCCTTTATTCCGCCAAAAACATTAACAAATTCCAAAATCCTATCAACGAAAAAATATATTTCCAAAGCCAAAAAGAAACATCTGAAAAATCGAGATACAATCTTAATTACCTTATATAAAAATTAAAATAAAGCAATAAAACGAAAGCATGGGTGAAACAAAGATTGCCATAAATGCCTGGATATTGTGACGTCCACCCTGTAATGGTGAAGTAGTATACCATCGAAGCGTCCGGCGCGGTGTCACATGAAGACGTCAAGATCAATTAGCGGCTAACTGCGGCGGTAACTCGGCGAGCGCTATAGTTTCTGCTTGATCGACGATTACCTCTGTCCGTCATTTCTTTTTAATTTTTTTGTTACTCCGTACCCCCGTGGCAGGAACGAGCACTCAGTTTATCTGCGATCAATGATCGATGAAGACTGAAAACGTCTAATAAACCTGCTTCGATGACTGTCCGTCGCCTATACAGTATAGCTGGTACGTGTGTTACAGGTTGGTGCGCGAGCGCGTGACGCCGGTTTTTGCGCGATGAATTATAGCGTCTTCGCTTATTAATAGACTGCGGGCTTTTATGCACTTCGAGACCATACGAGGCGGGCCGCGCTAATTACCCTGGGCTCTGTCACGTGGAACCGAACCGGCCACGTGACAGAATATTTCAAAGCGATTACAGATACGAGTAAACATTGGACAGACGTTTATAAATGTTCGAAGAAGTTTTAAACGATACAGTTTTCAATTATTTTAAGTTATGTTATAGGGCATAAGATACTATAAAAATTTTTATTTAACCATTTCTAAGTTTTTGTGCAGGTTTCGAAATGTTATTAATAATAAAATCTGTGGACTGTTTTATGGCATACTTTCAAAATTGTTACAATTATTTAGTATAACATATAGACCTAATATAGACCTAACACAGATTTAATCTAAAATTAATATAGACCTGACGTAGACCTATCCCAGATCTAAACTAGACCTGACACAGTTCTAACACAGTTTGACATAACTTAGTATAGTCCTAACCTAGACTTGATATAACTTAATATAGACGTAAACTAGAATTGACATAACTTAATATAGACCTAACACGGATCTAAACTAAACTTAATATAGACCTAACGTAGACCTATCCCAGATCTAAACTAGCAGTTCTAACACAGTTTGACATAACTTAATATAGACCTAATTTAGACATAACTTAGATCTAATCTTGATCTAATCCAGACCTAACTTAAACTTAAATTTGATCTAATGTAGACCTAACCTATACTTAAATTTGATCTAATTTAGACCTAACTTAAACTTCATCCAGATGTAATCGAGACCTAACTTAGATCTAAACTTGATGTATTGTAGGCCTACCTTAAACTCAATCAGACCTGATCTAGATTGAACTTGCTAACTGCACGACAAAGATGTCTACCACATTTCAATACCACAAATATATTAACCCTTCTTTGCATGATGATGGAAATTTCAATCATAACATTTAGTGAAGAAAAAAAGGTACTCAAAAACTGTAAACTTTAAATTTGTTGTTGCTGGCAACTTTATAAATGACTATTGCGTACAACAAAACGCAGTTGTCAAAAAATAGCAAACGTCACTGTCAATTAACAAGCCTAGAACTTGTCATTCCACTGTTTGTGTAAAATTCCCAAATGTAAAGGCTATTCCACAATTTCGTGTAATAAATGTGGAGTTAATTTGTGCTTGAATAAAAATAATAATTGTTTTTTAAATTATCATTTAGAATAAAGGAGAATAAGTAAACAATATCTTTTGATTTATTTAGTACTGAGCTATATATGTAACAATGCATAATGATGTAAATTTTCATCATACTGTTTTTTAAATAATTCAAATTCTTATTTATACTAGGATTTTTTTAAATATTTTTCCTTTAATCTAGAGCATTAATTACATCAACCTGATTTATTTTAAAAAAATAGGAAAAATCATGCAAAGAAGGGTTAACCTAGAACTACATAGTTCGTTTAACAATTCCTTTGTCATCGACTTCGAAAGGAAATCGTCGCATTCCAAACGGTTGCCTCGTCCCCTATCAACCTAGTTAGCGCTTAATTACATCTCGCGCGCCGCTAAAGAGGTACGCGATCGCGAATGCAAAAGTCCTTTCTGGCGTCACGCTTCGGGCCCCGAGTGACCCAATAAGCCAGGTGATTCCCGGACAGAGGATTCCGTTAGCCGAGTGACAGATAGTCGCCAGGAAAGTAGATCTCCGGGAGAACGCGCGCACGCGGGGGGACAACCATAAATTTCTCGGTAGCGCATGGTCTGCGCGCTTGGGTATCGGTTAATTCCTGGCGGGGTACGTCGCGTCGCCTCGCGTCCCGGCGCCCCGTGCTTACGTAGGTGCGTGCGCAATTAACGACAGAGAGAGAGAGAGAGAGAGAGAGTCGAGCATAATGAAGACCGGTCACCGAGAGGTACACTGTCCTGGAACAGCTGCGTACCCGAAGGTGAACAGAGTATAGGCGGCCGTCTGTCGGCCGGAGAGAGAAGAGAGGGACCAGTTCATTAGCGACACTCGCGGACTGCCTCGGAGACGTCTCGTTTATTTATTCGATTATTTTTCATCTACGGAGAGACGACTGTGCCGGCTTACAACGCCGGGCTGCGACGCGGACACGCTCTCGCGATCGCTCAACCAAGGGCGCGCGATCATGCTCGATGGATATAACACAGGCGTTCACCTTTTTACACCTGTGGAGGATGCGGGGATAATTAATATTATTATGAATTAATAGGAATAATCGAGCCGGGTTACTTTGAAAGTTGCCTAGGTCTCTATTTATTTATAATTAAATTGAGATATTTATTATTGATAATGTTTGAAGGCGGTGACCAATGTGATTTTAATTAGTATTTAAGATTGAATTTTGAGATCAATTTTAAGGGTCAACTTGAGGATATAATTTGGGATTGATTTTAGAACCAATTTGAGGTTGAATTTTGGGGTCAGTTTTAGGGTTAACTGGAGGACAGAATATGGCATCGATTTTAGAATCAATTTAAGATTGAATTTTGATATCGATTTTCGAATTAATTTTAAAATCCAATTTTGTTATCAATTTTAAGTGAAGATCAAGTTAAGGATTAATTTTGGTAGCAATTTTAGAATCAATTAAAAATTGGATGTTGGGATCAATTCTAAAGACAACGTGAGGATTAATTTTGGTACCAATTTTAGAACCAATTGAATATTGAACATTGAGATTAATTTGGGTACCAATATAAGGACCAATTTTTGATTCAATTTTAAAATCAATTTAATATTGAATTTTGGTATCGATTTTTGGGTCAACTCAAAGACCAATTGTGGGATCACTTTTAGAGTCAATATTAAGATCAATTTTAGGATACATAAGAAAGTATAAAACAATCATTTCAACTAATTGACACATTTAGTGTCAAAACTACTTGATAGAATTTAGAAGTAAATTTTAGCATACTGTTGTTCGTACAAATAAAATATAAAACAGTCGCTTCATCTTCGTCACATTTTTAGTACAAAAGTTATTTAATTGGGATAAATTAAAGGATCAATTTAAGATTGATTTTAGTGTGGGTTTTGTAGTTAGATCAAGGTTCAATTGAAGAATTAATTCTTGGGGGTCTAATTTAGAAACGATATTAGATTCAGTTTAAGGATCAACTGAAGAGAATCATTTTGGAGATCTATTTTAGGTTACGTAATTTTTTAAATTTAAGGTTATGTCAGGGTTATAACAAGATTATGGAGATAATTATTTATTAGAGAAATTTAATCGTTTTGAAAATATAGGTCAGTTACAATCTCGTCCATAAAAATCAATAGTAAGAACACAATTTTTTACAGAAAATTAGTTATTTTAAAAATACGTTTTCTTCATCAAAATCTGTACCAAAAACACTATTTCTAGCAGAGGTATAATAATACAATATAATAGCGTATTGACGTAATAATATGATAATATAGTAATGTAATCACATAATAATATAATAGTATATTAATATAGTAGTACAATAATATAATAATATAATAACATAATAGTATAATAACGTAACAGTATAATAACATAGTAATATAATAGTATAATAACATAATAATATAATAGCATAATAGTATAATGGCATAATAATATAATAGCATAATAATATAATAGCATAATAATATAATAACATAACAATCCAATAATGAAATAGCACAATAATTCAGCCACAAAAATTAACAAAAAGAACACAATATTTCCGAAAAAAACCCAGCCGTCGCGCGGAACATAAAATCGGTAACAATTAGGTACACGAGAACCCCTGCACGATGGAACTAGTATGTACCAAAGAAACGTCAGTCGTTTGAAAAACATAAAAATGTTTTGCCGGTCTCGGCGGCCGCTTACGTCGTTCCGACGTCAGTATTAGGTCGTTGCATATAAAACAGCAGACTCGCCGGTGGCACTTGACGTTGTATTAAACTTTGAACGAATATTGTTGGTCGAAGCAAGATCGCGGAACTTTGTCAACGTAGCAGACAGGGGCGCCAAAGAGAGAATGAGACAGAGGGAGAGAGAGAGAGAGAGAGAGAGAGAGAGAAAGCGGCCGGCATAAAGGAGTTAAACATTTGCAAATAAATTGTCCAACCGAGTCGGGGAGTAATTGTTTGAAGCCGGTTTTAACCGACGGACTAGTTCGCGACAGAGATTTGAACTTTCGCTCGAGTTTCTTATTTTACGAGGATGAACCGTTCCCAACGATGCGCGGCACCGGAACGTACAGTGAGTCACAGCGCGTTGCATTGCGGTGCGTCGTGTCACAGCACGTCGCGTCAAGACGCGTCGAGCAACGGCGCGTTGAGTCACTGCGCGTCACGTCATAGCGCGTCGAGTCACAGCGCGTCACGTCATAGCGCGTCGAGTCACAGCCCGTCGCAACGCGTCGCGTCACAGCGCGTCAAGTCAGAGAGTGTTGCATCGCGGCGCATCGTGTCGCAGCACGCCGAGTCACAGCGCGTCGAGTAAGGGAGCGTTGTATCGCAGCACATCGCGACACAGCGCGTCGAGTTACAACGCGCTTGGGTCACAGTGCAATGAGTCACAGCGCGTTTCATCGCGGCGCGTCGAGTCACAGAACGTTGCATTACGGCGCATCCCGTTACAGCACTGCGCGTCACAGCACGTCGCGGTGTCGCACACAAAAAATCATCTTAAACAACAAATATCGCCTATCACTTTTTCATCAAAATAAAGATGAAACTTATGCGACACCATAATAGTTCGCTTCTTTCGAGACAAGCGAATCGACAGTATTTGAAGGGCAGATTATTATTATCGATCGCGAGATCGACCGGTTAGAATATAATCGCGGACGGTGTCCAGCTTCGACGGGAGCGGTAAATAAGGGATAGTAGATACACGTGTATAATAGAGTAGTATGTATGTATGTGTGTGTGTGTGTGTGTGTGTTCGGCCGATTAGCATTTGTTTGGGATACGAGCAGGCGCGGGGATAATGATGCAATTAATAATGTCGCGATGCGACGGGAGAAACACGAGAGAGAGAGAGAGGGAGAGAGAAAGAGGGAGAGAAAGAGAGAGAAAGAGGGAGAGAAAGAGAGAGAGAGAGAAACAGAGAGAGGAGAAAAGAGTTCCTTTGTGCGAACATATTAACCTTTTGCACTCGAATTGCGACTCCGAGGTACCGCTAAAATTATTCTATTACAGTATTCAGTATTTTGCTACAGTATATGTATACAACACCACTTCGCTACAATATTCAATATTTTTTAACAATTATATGAATTATGTTGTATTATCGGGATCTGTGTCTTGTATTTAGTATTTTGATATAGTATTGAATACATCGCTACAGTAAAAACCACAGTATTGCAAATTTGTACAGAAATTGAACAACTTTTACAAATACTCGTTCGCCATAATAATGCATCGTTCACTTTGTTTCTCGAAATGTTGAGGTTATATCTCTCTCCCTCGTCTCTCTCTCTCTCTCTCTCTCTCTCTCTCTCTGGCTTTGTCTCTTTCTCTCTCTCTCTCTCTCTCTCTCTCTCTGTCTTTGTCTCTCTCTCTCCCTCTCTCTCTCTCCCACTCCCTCTCTCTCTCTCTCTCAGTGCCGCGCTAGTAGACGCGATCGCTTTAAGCGGCCCACCCGACCGTTGCATAATGATTGTTTCTTTATGACCAATTATGCGTCCCGGCGTAGATCCGTGTTCGAACGAAACAAATTAAGCGCGGCCGGGTTCGTTTGTTTCCGAACCGGGAATTTATTTCGCCGTGTTTCTCTCGTTTGTATATCGTCGTCGAGAGGGGCGAGGGATGGGGAGAGGGGTGCCTCTC
>NC_135782.1:14294745-14308892 GCF_028453695.1 Augochlora pura
CGAACAGGGACGAATTCACGAAACGACAGCGCGCTCTCGTAAATACACCACGGATATAGTCGTAGCTTCGGGTGGTTAATTCCGTCCCAATAAACAGGAAACCGGTGAGGGCTAAGTAGCCCGAACCGGGCGACGCGCGGGCTCTCGGCCACTTAAATCACTCAAACGCGCGGCAACCACCGCCCGGACGCGATTAATTTATACCGGTACGACGAATGTAAATTCATTATAACCATAAAGTATGGCTAATTGGAAGCGTAAATCTTGAACGACCGGACCCCGGACTCTCGCGATCCCGCAATTACGATGAAAAAAACCATGGTTAAGGGGGGACGCGGCGGGGCCAGCCAGCGAACTATCAAAAGGCAGTGAACCGCGTGTGGCATTTACGAGGGCTTTTCGAAAAAAATTCGAGCCGGATCCCGCTGAGCAACGCGCGCGCGCGCGTCTCCCCCGTTCATTCCGTCTGCTTAACGTTAAAGGGACATTAATATATAATTTACATTCGGCCAATTAAAGGCCAATTAGATACCGTGGCGGTTTTCGGTCTGCGGGGCCAGGACACGGCGCGTCGTAAAATCGCGTGGAGGCGCGCACGCCCCTACGGGACACCGTTCACGGCGAACCCCTTTGATCTCGATCTTTCGAAAATATCGCGACGGTGCCGATTTTCTACCACCAAGATAACGCCGCGCATGCTTAACGCATACTCGTCTGCGTGACGAAAGTTCGTCTTTTTGTAAACAATCGTCGATAGTCGAATGATGAATATTCGTTGTTTGTGTGTTACGGAATGGAGACTAATATACCAAAATCATTGACGAACATTTTGTGACTTTGGTGCATTGTTGTTAGTTTTCCTATGAATCTTGTAACTTCTGGATTATCTTATCATAAAATTAGATCTTTCAGTATTAATTCGAGGCATTAAAAGTTTAAAAATGTCAACGGGAACACATTTTACAATTTATTCAAATTAGCTCCTCAAAGTCCAAATACTTTTTTCGAATCTATCGATAATTCGTGGTTTTTGTACATTATCTCTAGTTTTCCTATGAATTTTGTAATTTCTCGATTACCCTATCATAAAGTGTGATCTTTCAGCTTTAATTTGAGCTATCAGAAGTTCAAAAACATCGACGAGAACACATAACCTATAATAATATCGATGAACATTTGCAGCACTTGGATTATAAACGTGAAACATCAAAGTACATATCTTGGAAGTTGTCTTTAAATAATTATTTAACACTAAATCTACAATATTTAAACAACCGCTTTCTGATTTTTAAATTCTACTAACAATAATAATTCTACTTAATAATATTATAATACTCTTAATAAATATTATAATACATTAATCTTAATAAATTAAAAGTACATATTACAGTGACGCGTGCCACGCATTGTTTATAATCCAATATGATTTTATTTCGTGCATGCAGCAAATAAAAAAAACGATAAAGGTGAAGAGCAATTAGAGAGGGTGAAAGATAAATAAACGGCGATGGAAAAAAACACGAAAATAAAATAAAACTGAAAAATTGCTTTGTTTATATTGCAATTTTGTTTTGCATCGCGCGCACGGAAAACAAAAAATAATAAAATTGAAAAACAATTAGAAAAACTAACAGATAAATGGGAAGAATAAATAAATAAAGAAGTAATATCATCGTTGGCATAGTAGAGAAATTTTTATCCTATTTTAAGATGGCTGACTAAAGTAAAAAAAAAGAATTTTAGCTTTTTGTTGGTGAATGTACTTTTCTATGATTTTTAACTTATTGTTGAATTATTTGTGCAAAATAAAATTGTTTCATAATATATATGACATGGAGAACAATTTTTTGTTTATCACAATATTTACCTGTTTTAAAAAATATTTAACTTTGATCAAGATATTTTGCATACCCAGTATATAATAATAACCTCTTCGATCAAGGTGTAGAAAAGAAGTGTAAAAATACAAGGATACTTGCTTCGAATATTCTTGATTATGGTTTGAAGGTCGACGATTGACTTGTTATCAAGTCCATGTTGGAATTATTTTGGACACCGAGTATATAGCAATAATCACTTTAACCAAAAGCATTGACAAAAATGTAGATGTACAAGAAATCTTGCTCCAGAGATTCTCGATTGTTTGAAATTCGAGGACAATTTTGTTACGGAATTATTTGTCCACCCAGTATATAAAACTAAGCTCGAAGCTAACAGTGTGTATAAAAGCTCAGAAATGCAACAGATAATCTTGCTATGAAGATTTTCAATTACGTCATGAAGTACAATACTACTTTGTTGCAAAGTCTGTTACAAAGTTATTCGTTCACCCAATATATAATATCAAGCTCCTCGACAAAATTATATCAATTACTTTTTTAAAACGTTGTTATTGATAATAAATAATAATAAATTAATTAAATTAAAGCCGGACATAACCTATACTTAGTATGTAATTTTTAAAACGTTATTATTGATAATAGATGATAATAAATTAATTTAATTAAATTACATACTAAGTATAGGTTATGTCCGGCTTAGCATCTACCGATTGAAACAACTAAAAAACCGTCCCGTTTAACCGCGATTAATTAAAAAATTATTCAAAAAAACACGAAGCAAAAATCATCGTCAACGCGCCGTTCGCGCAAACAGATTTTATATCGCGATTTTCGGTTCGGCAACGCGACAACGCGCCGCCGCCATCTCCGAATAATTGCATCAGCAAACACTTTAACCGACCGTCAAAAAGGGACCGGCAACGCGCGCGCGGCTTTTCGCGGAATGAACATTTCCAACGATCGCCGAATTCGCCTAACATTACCGCGCGCGCGCCGCAAAATGATGTAACTCGCGGCGAATTTGCAATTCGGATTCGTCGTTATTTTTCGAGGCAGTGTTGCGCAGCGCGGTTCATCTGCACCGGCCGCTAATTTCG
The DNA here is from genome assembly GCF_028453695.1 of Augochlora pura. Classification (NCBI taxonomy): domain Eukaryota; kingdom Metazoa; phylum Arthropoda; class Insecta; order Hymenoptera; family Halictidae; genus Augochlora; species Augochlora pura. The sequence goes on from NC_135782.1 coordinate 14,297,684, forward strand.
TTATTCCATTGCCGCGATTCCGTCAGGCTTTCAGGCAGTCCAACCCTTTTTTTTCACCGGCGAAGCAGCTGCCGACTGAAATCCGCGAATCCGTCGAAAGGAACGACAAAGACGTCCGCGAATGGGCCAAGGAAAATAAACGAAGTTTGGTAGATTTTCGATTGGCAGATTTTGTGGAATTAGCACGATGTATATGCGATTTTATACGCCGGAGAGATTATAGAAATGTAAAGTGTCGACCTAACCTATATTTATGATTAGATAGCGGATTTTATGTATTTGTGATTAAAATGCATAGATTTTTCGTAGAAGGTTTATATAATTATTAAAAACGATTTTTAAAATGCCTTAGACGGTGGAATAAATATAGGTTAGGTCTTGATTAAATTGTTACTTTGTTACTAAGTCGCTTTTAATTGATGTAAGCCATTTTGATTATATTATATTTATGAATAGATAGCGGATTTAAAAAATGTGTAGGTTTTTGGTAGAAGATTTACGTAATTGTTCAAGGCGATATTTAATATCACTACATGTATAACATTATTCAAATATATAATATTCAATATATTAAGTATAAACATATATAAATCAAATATTATGTCACAAATTGTCAATATAAAAATGTCATAAATGTTATTTATGATGTAATATAAAAATAAAATCAAATATATATTTCAATAAAAAAAGAAAAATAAAAATCGTTCCAAAACTACTTTTCTCAACAGAACAAACTGCAAGAGTAACTTTGACCTGATTTTAAGCTTTCAGATCTGTAATTCGTCTCTCGATTTTCCGGCAAGCAAAACAGCGGTGTTTAATAAAGATTTTGCTGGGAATATCGAGCAATATTTCCCAGGCAATTCCGCCCTTATTAATTCCCCGATTTCTGCTGCAACTTCCCTTCACTCCCCACCCATCTTCTCTCTCTCCCTTTTTTTCGCTCTTTAGTCTCTCTCTCCCTCTCTCTCCCTCTCTACTTCTCTCTCTCTCTCTCTCTCTCTACGTCTCTCTCTCTCGCTCTCTCGCTCTCTCTGAAAGCGACGAATCGTTACAATAAGACCCGTGTCTCAATGGATTATTTGCGCGCGGGCGAAAACATGACGCGACAAGCGAATAAACGCGAGAATGGAACACGGACACCATCGGCGGTCGTGTTGCGTTAATTATCGCGGCGCAAAGTCGCGTTTCAATTTTCCGAGCTGCTTTTCTCTCGCCGTGCGAACGAGAAGTAAAAAAGCCACAGAAGGAGATGATGACGATGATCGGGGTGTTCCCAAGCGGTTTTACGGGACTCGATTATAATTATCAAACTTATTAACTGATGACGTTGGATGCAACAGCGAGATCGAGCTGTGCGCATTGAATTTTATTTCGATCGAAACGTTACGATGATATGCGATGTTACGCGGCTGTTAAACAATTAACGCATTAAGCAACGCGTACTGTGGAATAATAAGAGCACCTTATGAAACTGCTGTTTTCTTTTATTTCTTTAGTTTAATATAATTTAGTTCGATTTATTTCGTTATTTTAGTATACTTTCCTTCGATTTATTTCTTTATTTTAATATACATTAATTCCATTTATTTCTCTATTTTATTATACATTAATTCCATTAATTTCTTTATTTTGATATAGTGTAATTCAATTTATTTTATTATTTCAATATATTTTAATTCAATTTATTTTATCATTTGACGATATTTTAATATATTTTAATCCAACTTATTTTATCAATTTAATATATTTCAATTCAATTTGTTTCATTATTTTAATATTTTTTAATTTAATTTGTTTTATTATTCTTATATGTTTTATTTGAATTAATTTTATTACTTTAGTTTATGCTTTTATAAGTTAAACAAAATAGGAGACATTAATATGGTAGCAATGGCTATACTTATGCTTTACTTATTTACGTCTATAACATTTCTGTATTAACAGAAATGAGATTTTACATTAATAAAATAATGTTGTTATTTACAAGTATAAATAAAGAATTTAAAAATTTAACAATTGGAATAAGTATTATAATCTGACAATTATAATAAATATTACAATTTAACAACTATAAGTAATATTATAATGTAACAATTACAATAAGTATTATAATTTAACAACTATGATGAATATTATAATGTAACAATTATAATAACTACTACAATTTAACAACTACAATAAGTATTATAACATAACAACTATAATAAATATTACAATTTAACAATTCTAATAATTATAATAAATATATATGCACAATCTAATAAATATTGTTTATACCATGTTTCAGATTAAGGAAGACCAGCCCGAAGCAACGACATTTCGGTGAGTATGGAGCTGTATTGAAAGACTTTCATTAGTTAGGTTACATCATGCGCGCGCGGTACGAAGATAAGTGTAATTTAAGCTGGATTCAGGTTAGATTCCAGGCCGCGAGCCTAAGACTTCCTGGAGCTTTGAACGCTAACCTAGACCCCCCACGTGTAACAAAGGGCCAAAGCCAGAGACATATTAGAGTCCATTGACCGTATGGCTGCTGGCGAACTAAACCACTCATGCCAGGGATACTTAGAACGTCCATAGATGCTTGGGTTAGGCTCGTGATGATATTTAGATCCTTCGAGATTGCTGTACCCCCACCATGGACGTTGTGGAAGATCTAACTAGCATTTAGGACTCCTTAATTACAGTTCTCGATACTGGTGCTTTATGGAACACAGCACCACCTTAACCACTATAAAATCTAGGACTTGAGAATGTTTTTTACTCTAAAATGTCCCTAGGTGAAGCCAACAAAATTTAGGTTAGGTTGAGAGAGAAAGAGAGCTATTGAATTTGGAGCAATTTATTTCAAGGATCTCTCGATGTGAAGCATTGGTCTAGAAGGTAGCTAAATTGTATTTATTGGAATTTAGAACTTTATAGCTCTTATTAGGGTTAAATTCCTCGAATTAAATTCCTAGGTTTAAATTCCCAGGGTTAAATTCATCGAATTAAATTCCTAGGTTTAAATTCCCAGGATTAAATTCCTTGCACTAGAAAGTCCTTAGATGAGGATACTAGAATTTAGGTTATGTGGGAAAACTATTAGATTTAAATCTAGAAGGTGTATACATTGTTTTAATTAGCATTTGGAGCTCTGAAGCTTTATATTGTTGTTCATTTTTCTAAAAAGTTACCAGATGAGGTTAGAAAAATTTAGGTTAGGTTGGAAGACTACTCTAAATCCAGATCTATGGATCTGTATATAACTATATTATGCCAAATATACCAAATTATACCAAATATTATATCAAACATACCAAACATAACCTCAATTAAAGTACGTATACATGATTCAACAGGACGAACGTTACCTTAAAATATAAAATATTTCACCAACAAAACACGATTGCAATATAACTATATTATACCAAATTATATCAAATATACCACACATAACCTCGATTACAGTATATGCACATAATTCAACACGGCGAACGTTATCTTAAAATATAAAACATTTCACCAACAAAATACGATTCTCACACAAATATATTATTATTTAACGCATGCACATAACGTTTCCCCATAAAAAATTTAAACAAAACAATTCCACAAGTAACAGCTAATTCCCTGGTACCGGGATGAGAACAAGGATCGCCGTCGAAGTTTACACGGCCGTTTAATATTCACGAAGAATAAAAAAGGGTATCCGCGCCGCAGCGAACAATCTGAGGGACCAGGGCGCCGCGCGGAGGAGGAGGGAGGGAGATGCGCGGTACACGAAAAACAGAGTATCGCGGCGTGCCGAACGCGAAAAATATCCGGTTGAAATGAAACTCCTGTCGATTCCGCACCGGTTTTTTTTTTTAAAACCCGCCAGAAGATCTCGATAAACACGGAACCGGAAAGCTCGTAAAATCGAGAGAGTTATATTCGTAATTAATTTAGTGTGCAGCTCCGTGCAAACCTAGCGCACAGTAGTGTGGAAGAGAGAGGGGGAAGGCGAGTGGAAGGGTGGGGGAAAAGAGGAGAAAAAACCACGCAATAAAATCTCGCGCAAAATAGTTCGCTGATTCCAGGACACGTAAGGAACAAATCCAATTATATTCGGAGCGTTACATTGAATACACGGCGAATCGATCGGCCCCCATAATCCACCCATAGCCCGGGCCCACGGATTCCCGAAATTAGCTTCAAAAGGCCCATCGCCAAGCGAATCTTTGGCCGTTCGTTAATAACGTGACCCGTGTAATGAATTTTCGGTGGTGGCCAATCAAAGGGCCGGACATAAAATAAATAACCGAGCAACGAAAAATCGCGGCACGGCAGGCAATATGGCGGTGATGGTGCGGTGGTGGGGGTAGGGAGAAGCGACGACCAGTTACCCGGGCAATTCTTACGGGCCTCGAATGTACGAGTGCCTCGGAGAGTCAAGTGGCCGTCGGACGGTGAGGCTCATTTTCATAAATTATATTAATTCGCCACGCCGGGGGCAACCGGTTGATTGGGTGACACGTTCTGCCGCGATAGTCACCTCTGAACCCTTTTTCGTCTCTTTGTGCTTCTCTACGTCTTTTCTCTCTTTTTGTATTTCTCTCTCTTTTCGTGTCTCTTTCTCTTTTTCTTTATTTATTTCTCTGCTTTTTATTTTTCGAGATTATTTCAAGGTTATGTTTCCTGTCACCCTGTATATCTCTTTCTAGTTTTTCTCTATTATATATTGTTTCTCTCTCTCCCTCTCTCTCTCCATCTATTTTTCTTTGTTCATACTTTATTTTTTATTTTAATCTTGTAATTTTTGTCTATTAATTATCAATCTTTTAGAATTGCTACCTTTTTAAAAGAACTCTCTTATTTTACACGTGCACTAATAATACAGGTAGCCAAACAGTGTTGCCAATAGTTATAAAATTATGATTATAATAATTAAATTAAAATTATAATTGTAATAATAAAATTGTCTACTAGCTATTAATCTTTTAGAATTGCTACCTTTCTAAAAGGACTCTCTTATTTTACACGTATACTAATAATACAGGTAGCTAAACAGTGTTGCCAATACTTTAGGATTTCTAGAGGTTATGTTCTGTGATTTTGTATACAATTTTATTTCGATTTTTAGTTTTGTATCGAAGCAAAATCTTTTACTTTAAGAAGAATTTATTCGAGAAGAAATATGTGTTAAACAATTATGCATAATCCGTGATATTGTGGGCTTTTGTTAATTATCTACGAATTTTTTTATATTGCTATTCATTCAAGTAACTCTATTTTTTTGGATGTACTTAATAGAGATATGCAAGCAGTGTTACCAATACTATAACATTGTTGGGTTATGCTCTATCATATTGCATACATTTTTATTTCAATTTTTATGTATTAAAGAAATATATGAATTACGTAATATTTTATTCTATGTGCAATTGACTGTGGAATTTATAAAAATTCCTATTTATCAAACTAACTCAATTATTTCAGACAAACTTAATAAAGATAATCAAACAGTGTTGCCACATACAATAACCTTACATCTTAGGTTATGTCTTATCATTTGCAATTGACTATAAAGTTTATAAAAATTCCTATTAATCAAACTAACTCTTATTATTTCAAACGCACTTAATAAAGATAATCTAGCAGTCTTGCCACACCATAACATTACATCTTAGGTTATGTCTTATCATTTGCACACGTCTACGAAATTAAAAAAAATTCCTATTAATTAAACTAACTCAATTATATCAAACGCACTTAATTAAAACAATCAACCAGTATTTCCACGTCATAACATTACATCTTAGGTTATTTCTTATCATCCCAGAACGCACTTCTCTCTCATTCCCCCTCCCTTTGCATAACCATAGCCAGTCCGCATTTAAACCAATCTTAATCTCTTTCCTTCTTTCTCGGGCTAAAGTCTGCCGGTAGGACAGGTTTCGCGCGATCATTAAAACCGTGAAATATGGAGTGTCAGCGTTCGCCGTGATTATTACAAGTGGCCTAATCGGCATAAAGGCGTTAATTAAGAGCGACGCCCTCGCGGGATACGGGGGCCCCCGGGTATCTCCGAACGGTAGAGACACCTTCGTGGAAACATTGTCGAACCCGATCTCCGTCGCTACGGCTGTTTGTAAATTGTTTTTTCCTTTATTTTTTTTAGGGGGGACTTTATTAAATGCAAATGCGAGACTCCAAATGGAGCATCGGACTCGCTCCCAGTTCTCTTGTTTCTTCGCTCACGATTGTTGCCGAGATTATTTTGCTTCGTTTGCGCCGCCGTATCGAAAACGATAATTAATATACCCCGATATTTTGTCCGCCGAATTTCCAGTTATTCAACCATGTTATTAGCCTCTTTAATATTCCGGCCGCGGACCGCTTCGAAATAATATTATTTATCGTTATTGGCGGTCATTTGTGATTTTGTTTATACTTTTTTTTAATACTAATTTCCATGCGCTGCTAGTTTCGTTTGATGTATTTGATTAATATACAAAAACACAATGTTAATACTGTGGAAATATTTCATTTGGATGGATAAATAATTTATTGAATTTTAATTTAAAAAAAGGTGTGTTGTATGATAAATATCCAATTTTGTATTGTTATTTAGCTAATAAGTATAGCAATCACTGTGCCTTTGGATTTCAAAGTGAAGAGGTTAGAAAATATAATAAAAGCTATTTCCAAGCTTAATTAACTTTATATTAATCATATAGTAAATATAAAGTTAATAAATGTAAAGGAAATATAATAAAAGCTATTTCCAAGCTTAATTAACTTTATATTAATCATATAAAAAATATAAAGTTAATAAATATAAAGGAAATAGCTTTTATTATATTTCCTAACCTCTTTGACTAGCACGTGGCGTATCTACCGCATCAACTAGCGGCGAACGTGTGGAAGCTCGAATAAAGCGTCGGAGCCGTCAGGCGGCGAAAATATGAGTTACAGAAGCACAGCACACACTATAGAGCAAACTATTTTTATATCTCGGCTATTTTGATCTCGATTGCCACGTGTGAGGGCTAATTTTATGCACAAAACAATACTTAACAATCGAGATAACCTTAAAATCGTTTACAAACTATTTTCAAAGAGTAAATTCCTAATAAAAGTTTAACTCAATTCAAATAAAAATATTTCATATGCCTAATACATATAAATATATATAAAATTCAATTGAAACACATGGACATATATAAAATTAAATTAAAATATATGAACCTATATAAAATTCAATTGAAGCATATAAACCTATATAAAATTAAATTCAGATATATAAACCTTTATAAAATTATATTAAAACATATGAACCTGTATGAAATTAAATTAAAATATGTGAATCTATATAAAATTAAATTATGAATAAATATAGAATTTAATATAAAATTAAATTATGAATAAATATAAAATTTAATATAAAAAAAATATAAATATAAAATTCACTCATCTTACAAACAAAAAGTCAACAAGCATGCTCGAAACTTAACAAATGTCACTATAGAGTCGACTAATCCACGCTAACCGGTTCCACTAGCCTAATCACCGTGTCCGTGTCACCGTAACGGCTCAATTACCAACGCCGGCGTTAAATAAATATCTCCGTCGATTTTTCCGTTCGCTTTCGGCGCAGCTGAGAGAGGGTGTTCGAGAGAGGTCGAGCGTAACGCACGCGGCGAATTGAAAATTTGCTCGGCCGAAACAAAAGAGGAGTCCCCCGGCCGCTAATCACCGGTACAAACGCAATTTAGATAAAACCGGTTATTTTCGCTTAGATATACCCCCCCCCCCCTCCCCCCTCCTAGGCGCGCGCCGCGCGGCTTCGTAATCTACTGGCGCGTCAGGGAGGGGAGGGCCGGTGTAAAAATGTTGTAACACCGCGGCGACGCCTGTCCAGCGTGTAAAAGCGAACGCCTAACTTAATTTATACACGTGTTTTATCTCGCGGCCACGCAAAGAAACGCAACAATGCTTGTTTGTCAATTAGGGTCGTTTGGTTTCCGTGACGGCTGGAAAGTTCGAAACCTGATTTCACCCTTTTTCTTTTTCTTATTGATTAGTATGTTATCTGTTTCCGAACCTGTTATTGATGGTGATTTGGTGCACGTGGCAATCTGGGTTTATTCGACCATAGAAAGTTTATTCATTGTTCAAGATTTATTGTTTGTGGTAAATTTGCGATGACGTGCATAGGCGTAAACTCGAAGAAATTTTTACGTTGCTGGATTTTGATACTTTTATTCTCTGTTATTTTTATTACAGAATTATCATACATATYATTACATATATTATGTATTATTATATATATATTATATTATGTATTATTATATATATTATATTATGTATTATTATATATATTATATTATGTATTATTATATATATTATATTATGTATTATTATATATATTACTTTATGTATTATTACATATATTATTATATATTACTTTATGTATTATTACATATATTATTATATATTACTTTATGTATTATTACATATATTATTATATATTACTTTATGTATTATTATATATATTATTACACATATACTGTTAGCTTGTATGTATGTACACACTTTACTTGAATTATTATTATTATATCTACTGTTTTTTATTATTTAAATAAATAGTTGAACGAACGTGTGAAATTTTATTTTATTTTATTTTACATGAGATTTTTATGTAGTCTTGTATATAATATAAAATGTTAAATAGAATAAGGTGTAATAAAATTTGATTTTTTGTAACGTTTCGTTAAATTAACATTTAGTATATTTTATGTCATGTAGGATATTTTATACATGTGGAAGTGAATTTGCATTGTCTTGTTACATCGTGCAACAATTACGATTTTAACAATTTTTGAAATTTAAGTTTGATAATGTTAATATTATTTTCAAGTGCGATGGAACAATTTTTAATCTTTTACTGGTAGTTTATCATCATTCTATTAATAAAATCATCGATAAAGTAAAATATGAGAAGCAGAAATTAATTTGAGGGGACTGAATTATTTTGTCACCCGGTATACAGTAAAAACGTCTATGTGGTCCGATTTGTGTCGTGTTTGGGCACATTTTGATCAAGATAATTTCAGCCATCTATACATGCTAGTATCATGAATGTATAATCAAATTGAGCGTAAATTATATTGTCACCCATTCTATAGTAAGAGAATCTCTGTATCTCGGTTTGAACTCATTTTATTTGAAAGAATTTAAGGTATACTTCAATTATTTATTTTATTGTATGTTTAACTTGTTCCAAACAATTTTTGGTAGTTATACATCAGTACTATTTTTTTATAGAAGAAAAACCTATATTAGTGACAATTACTTTGTCACCCAGTATATAGCAAGATAATTTTCGTGGTCTGATTTCTATCGTGTCTGTGGTCGTTTCAATCAGAATGATTACAGCTACTCAGTGATATTATTATTATGGAAGCAAAACAGAATTGAGTGAAAATTATTTCGTCACCCAGTATATATAGTAAGACAATCGTCATGGCCTGATTTCTATCGGGTTTGTGCTCATTTCAGTCAGAATGATTTCAGCTATTCGGTGATATTATTATTATGGAAGCGAAACAGAATCGAATGAAAATTATTTTGTCACCCAGTATATAGCAAGAAAATCTCAGTTTTCCGACTTATATCGTGTTTGGACTCATTTTAGTCAGAATAATATCAGCTATCCGGTGATAGTATTATTACAGAGGCAAAACAAAATTGAGTGAAAATTATTTTGTCACCCGGTACATAGTAAGAAGCTCTCCCTTTCCCGATTTACATCGTGTTTGTACTCATTTTACTTAGAAATGTCTCAGCTATCTAATGCACCAACATTATCAAAACTAAAACAAACCGTACAATAAATAAATGTTAAATAATAATATTAATAATGATCTCCATCAATATTAAAATTACACTAAAATCGAATAATAAGAATCTGCGTAACACGACCTCCGTCAACAATATAAACGTTTACAAACACCAAAATAACATACACATCTCGTTGCTAATTAAATTCGAGTTCACGCAAATTCGCGACGCGGTGCGGCGTCTCCTCGCGCGAGTAATCCGCCTCGCGAAACGCTCGCACAGTGCCATCTCGACGGCCGTTCTCGCGGCATATAAATCACGGAAATTTACGCGCGCGACGGTTCGAAGCGCGGCGTCCCGTTCGAGGAAAAAAAGAACACGAATCTCGGCTCTGTTAAAGAATTCGCGAGGACCTTTTCCAGAAATGATTCAGCGTTTGCGCGTCGCGATTCCCACAGTCGCGCGAGCCGGGAGTGGTGGTGGGGGGAAGCGGAGCGCTCCCACCCAATCCGGGGCCCCGCTCGAGCTGCTCCTTTTCCATATGGATTTACATTATTTGCAAACTGGTTTCCGCGCGATGTGAAACAGAAATCGCGAGGGGCCGCCGCGCGAAAAAACCGCGCCGAATGACGGACGAGCCTCGGGAGTCCCGGTGACGTATATATGAGTCAAGTACTCCGTGCGGGGCCCCCGATTTGTCTCCGGTTTTTCAACGGGCCACGCTTTTTCTTCGAGGGGGCCCAAGAAAAAATTCTCGACCGTCGATTTTGCCAAATTGCTTGTCAAAATGGTATCAGTGGATTTCATTGTTTATATTTAATTATATGAAAAAAAGTCTGTTCTCATTGTTCTAGACATTTTGTTTTAAATTAATATAATTCTTTGAATTAGTGATAATAACTTAGTGTATCTATTTACATTAATATTGAACTTAATATGTCAATATTATATATTGATATATCAAAATTAATATATAAACAGTATTTAAATTAATATTTAACTTAATACATCAATATCATATATCAATATATCAAACTTAATACATAATTAATATTTAATTCAATATATCTACTTAAATTAGTATTTAACTTAATATATTAATATTATATATCAATATATCAAACTTAATATATCAGTATCATATATCAATAAATAAAACTTAATATATATTTAGTATTTAAATTAACATTTAATTAATATATCAATGTCTTATATCAATATATCAAACTTAATATATAATTAATATTTAAATTGACATGTCTATTTATACTAATATTAAACTTAATATCTATACTTAAATTAATATTTGAATTCACTCTTACATTCAGTCTATTTAAATTAATATTAAACTTAGTATCTCCACTTAAAATAATATTTACCTTCATATATAAATATTATA
>NC_135782.1:14308992-14329841 GCF_028453695.1 Augochlora pura
CAATATAACGCTATAACAATATAGCGATATAACAATATAACAATATAGCGACATTACAATATAACGATACAACAATATAGTGATATAACAATATAAGAACATTACCATATAACGATATAATGATATTACAAGATAACAATATAACGATATAGCGGTATTACAATATAATAATATTACAATATAACAACATAACGATATTACAATATAACATTATAACGACATTACAATATAACAATATAACGATGTTACAGTATTACAATGTAACAATAGAATAATATAACCATATTACAATATTAAAGTATAACAATAAAATAATATAACGGCATTACAATGTTACAATATAACAATATAACGATATTACAATATTACTGTATAACAATATAACAATATAACGATATTACAATATTACTGTATAACAATAGAATGTTATAACTATATTACAGTATAACAATAGAAGAATATAACAATATTACAATATAATAACATAACAATATAATATATATGATTATAATTGATAGTAAGAATTTACTATTTTATAATTTAAACGCTTTCTGTGAATATTAAATGAATTAACAATCGAATTCTATTTACTGTAACATATTTATACATATACTAACTATATTAGAGTAAAAATTATTTGAGCAATTGTTTGTAATAAAGATTTCGATAAAATTGAAATATATTATGCGAATCGGTGTTTTGAACAAATATTCCCTTTGCAAAAATCGTCGATCTGTCCTAGTTTCCGAGATATTTAAAGAAAAAGCATTAGAGTTAAGTCCGACATAACTTAAACCTAACTCAAACTAATCCTAAACTAAAAATTCTTCAAAATACTTTTGCTTGTATCTAATATTTCCATCTGAACGATGTAGGTATAATTTAGGTCTGAGTTAGGTCTAACTTAGGTTTAGGTTAGGTCTGAATTAGGTCTGAGTTAGGTCTAAGTTAGGTTTAAGTTAGGTCTAAATTAGGTACAAATTAGGTTTAAGCTAGGTCTGCATTAGGTCTGAATTACGTCTAAGTTAGGTTTCAGTTAGGTCTAGGTTAGGTCTGAATTAGGTCCAAATTAGGTTTAAGCTAGGTCTGCATTAGGTCTGAATTACGTCTAAGTTAGGTTTCAGTTAGGTCTAGGTTAGGTCTGAATTAGGTTTGGGTTAGGTCTAAGTTCAGTTTAAGTTAGGTCTGAATTAGGTCTAAATTACGTTTCAGTTAGGTCTGAGTTAGGTCTCAGTTAGGTTTAGTGTAGGTCTGAATTAGGTCTGGGTTGGTTCTAAGTTAGATTTAAGTTAGGTCTGAGTTTGGTCTAAGTTAGGTATAGGTGAGGTCTGCGATAGTTTAGTAATTTGTGTAGGCAATAGTCATATACAATCTTGATCTTTCTATTTAACATTTCTGTGTTATGTTAAATAAAGAATTCTTTATTTTATATACAGTAAGATCAAATGAAATTTTAGAAAAAATAAATATAGGTAATAATGAATAGTAATAAATATAAGTAAATAAATATAAGTAATAAGAAATAATAGTGAATATGAGTAAATAAATATAGCTGATGAAAAACGATAGTAAATATGACTAAATAAATAAATATAGATAAAAATAATAACAGAATACAAATAAATAAATATATGTAATAAAAAATGATAGTATACATGGATAAATAAGTATAGATATTAAAAAAATAACAAAATATAAATAAATAAATATTGCCAATAGAAAGATAGCAAAATATAAATAAATAAATATTGTCAATAAATATAGCTAAATATCGGTAAGAAAAATATGTCGCCGTTCTCACCATTTTCTACTTCTCAATCGTTTCTTCAATAACGTCTTCATTAACGACTAATCGTGCACGAGCACACCTGCGCAGAATTTATGCGACGCGAAGTCGACATAGGTACCGCCGTGCCGTTTGGAAACGTGGCCCGAAATTGGCGCACTTATGCGTCCAATGGATAATGACACTTAATCCTCGTTTGGACCCCGCGAGCGTTTGCGCGAGTTCGCAAATTCGCGGGCTGATTTATGGCGAATGAAATTACGCGGACGTCAACTTTCCGTTTAATCGCCGCGGCTGAAAGAAACTTTCCGATGATTCGTTTCGGAGGAAGCAGCGGAACTGAAAACGTAATCTCTTGCATTCGCCGCTGTAACTATCGGTTCCGTTTAACCTAATTCGAGTCTATTTCGAGCCGGAGTATCTAAATCTTCACTTAATTATACTGTTTTCAGGAAATTGAATAAAATCGTTTACTGTAATTACAAAATAAGTAAACTTGGAAATAATAGTATATTTTTATTATTTTCGGTTTTATGTTTGTGATTATGTCATCGATGGATTGGTGGGATTCTTGCGATTAGAATGAGTCCAAACACGACGTAAATCAGACCACAGGAACTGTTTTGCTATGTACCGGGTGGCAGAATAATTTTGACTAATAATCTTGGTTTTATCTTTGTAATTCTAACATCGATGGATTCGGGCGATTTTTCCGATTGGAATGAGTCCAAACACGGTGTAAATCAGAGTACAAAAACTGCTTCGCTATGTACCGGGTGGCTGAATAATTTTGACTAATAATTTTGGTTTTATCTTTGTAATTCTAAAATCGATGGATTCGTACCATTTTTCCGATTGGAATGAGTCCAAACACGCCGTAAATCAAAGTACAAGCACTTCCTTACTATATACCGGGTGACAGAATAATGCGATCGCTTGATATGTTCACCCGTTTCTGTTAATATCCACGGATATCAAATACCATGTGACTCGAAAGAGCGACTGTTACAACAAACAGAAAATATTTTCGAGTATCATATTTCGCACGTTTCTAATTCGTTGACGTTTTTTTTAGATCACAGTCTATATTTTCATCCCTCCAATGCAATAAATGAAAGGTTAATGTTCTATTATATATATCAAGACTAAAGATCAGTCGCCAAATAGCGCTTCGCCTTCAAAATCTCTCCAAAATACAAATAACAAGCGATCATGTTTTCTTGTTCACCCGGTACATAGTATTCAGCTGTTCGGTAAACATGGTCCGATTGTGGTCGTGTTTGTACTCATTTTAATCAGAAAAATCTCAGCTATCCATCCGTGCTATAATCATCGACATATAACAAAGTATATAAAATTTACAATTATTTATAAAAATTTAATTCACACGATATTTACATAATTTGAATATTCAATAAAAAATCAAAATTGTCCCAATAAAAATTCTCGGAGAAATACATCGAAAAATAATCTATAATCCTTGTAAATTTAAACGAACGGCGACCTGTAAATTTCACCGAGCAACCGCCGCTTCCGTTCGAGCGACTCGGAACGAAATCGAACACAGACGCTTCGCCCAGGAAATAATAAATTCATTAAGGGCCGGTAAATCGTTGGGTGCAACAGATACCGGTAAAAATGCGTTCGAACGGTAGGAGATCTGCTCGGTTCCCGCGGCCGGGTAGGAAAAAGCATCGGCAACGAAATACATAAATAAGCTTGACCCCCTTTTACCGTCCGTATTTGCATATGCTAATACGGCGAGCGCTCGAGGAGCACAGAGCCGGGGGCTTGAAAGCTCGAAAACGGGCTGCTTTCCATCGATTCGCCGTCCCTTTTGCCGGGCCACTTCGAGCGCTTGCTGTCTGTTAATGTCGTCACGCGGAACGTCGAATGCAATTTTAATTCGCCGGGGGGGAATTTATTTGAACGACTCGGTTAAGGGCTCCGGGATCGGATTCGCGACGCTTGTTTTAACTGCTCGCTGCTGCGACGATCATTCGCCGCGCCCCGATTAATTCGCTGGCCGCCGATAGGAGAGACTCTAAGTGAATCGAAAGTCCTGGTGGAAGATTGTAGGCTTTTTTTCCCCGAGTGTAAAAGACGGAATGGTTGAGAGTGAGATATGTAAGATACGTAATAAAAGAAAGAGATTTTTACACAGTAGAGTTTGGACAGCTTTGAGTTATCTTTGGGATGATTGAGCGCGAGTGAGTCAAAGGGAAATAAGGAAAGAAAGGGAGAGTAGGTTATACCTATGCAGGGTAATTGTTGCAACTCATAACTCCGTTATTATTGCATTTATGGAAAAATTCCAAAGGAAAAAGATAAATGGTTCGAAGAGCACTACATCCGTAGGCCTTTAATTTTTTTTTAAATGCAACAGTGCATGTGCAATTAACAATTGCATAATTTTTTTAAACAAAAATATATTATTTTTATTACACAGATCGATTCCTCTGTTCATTCTACGTAAAAAATGATTAGGGCACCATGGTGAAAAAATGATTAGATCTCGAGATATTTTCAAAAAACAGTCTCCGATTACTATATGACTATATTGTGTGTAAACCGTGGCAGCAATGCAGCAGAAAAGTCGTGAGCGGCGTTGTCCAGCAGGACCTCGTCGTACCGATGACGATAAAAGAAACACGGTCGCCTAATCGGTGCAATCTCAGAAATGGCGGCGAGAGGTAGATCGGGTTCGCTTCGGTCTCTTGAATTCCGTTTCGATTTTCGATCGGTCGCACACGTACACCCGCTCCCTCGCCCACACACGTACACACACGTGCGCATATATGCATATAATAATAATAAGAACGGGGCGCGATGGTGGTGGTTGAGCGCACGGCGAGAAAATAATGTGAGAACGATTTCTTCCCGGGCGCGTCATTATCTCCCTCTTTTCTGTTCGCGGCGATCGATCTGTCGAGCCGATTCCCCGAGCCGGACCCCGGACAACCCTGCAATTACTATCTATTATCTCCCGGCGTGGGTGTAGGTATAATCTCGCGATCGTGTCGAGGGCCACTCCGGTTCCTTCCCCCTCCCCTTCTGCTGGTGGAACACTCTTCTTGCTATCTCTCTCCCTCTATGTTTTGCTCTTTCTTTTTCTGTTCTTGTTGCTCTCTCGATATCGCTTTTGCTCTTTGTTTTTCTCTCTCTATTTCGATTTCTCTTTTTCTCTATTTTGTATTCTTATTTTTATTCCACTCTCTCCTTCTCTCTCTCTTCTTGTTGCAATCTCAATATCTTTCTTCCACTATTTCTATTTCTCTTTTTCTCTGTTTTGTTTCCCTATTTTTATTCCTCTCTCTCCCTTTCCTTCTCTCTCTTTCTTCTGATTGCTATCTCAATATCTTTCTTCCACTATTTCGATTTCTCTTTTTCTGTTTTGTTTCCCTATTTTTCTCTACTTTTAATCCATACTCTCGYCCTCTCTCTCTCTCTTTAAATATCTGTCTTCCCCTTTAAATCTCTCTCTTTAAATATCCCTCTCTCCCTTTAAGTCTCTCTTTCTAAAATTTCTAGCTCTCTCTCTCTCTTTAAATTTCTAGTTCTCTCTCTCTCTTTAAATTTCTAGCTCTCTCTCTCTCTCTTTAAATYTCTAGCTCTCTCTCTCTCTTTAAATTTCTAGCTCTCTCTCTCTCTTTAAATTTCTAGCTCTCTCTCTCTCTTTAAATTTCTAGCCCTCTCTCTCTAGCTATCTCTAGCAATCTTTCTCTCTCTCCTTTTAAATTAGTAGATTTCTCCCTCTCTCTCTTTAAATTTCTAGCTCTCATTCTCTCTTTAAATTTCTAGCTCTCTCTCTCTCTCTCTCTTCAAATTTCTAGCTCTCTTCCTCTTTCACTCTCTCTCTCTCTCTCTCTCCTTAAATCTCTCTCTCTTTCTCTTTATATTTCTAGCTCTCTTTCCTTAAATCTCTCTCTTACTCTCTTTCTCTCCCTCTCACTCTCTCCCTCTCTCTCTCTCCCTCTCTCTCTGCTACTCTCTAACATTCTGCCACTCTCTCCCTTTGTTTCCATTTATCGCTTCCTTTTTCCCTTTCTCTGTTCTCWYTYTTCTYTSTCTCTCTCTTTCTCTCTCTTCTCTCTCTCTCTCTCTCTGTCTCTCTTCTTKTTGCTCTTTCTCTCTTTCTCACTGTTTGAATTTCTCTCTATCTTTCTCCTTATATCTCTCTCTCCTTCTTGGTCTTTTAGACACCCCTCCTCTCACTCCCTCTCTCTCTCTCTCTCGCCCTCTCTCTCTCTCTCTCTCTCTCTATATATATATATATATATATATATATATATATATATATATATATATCTGTCTACTCTATTTCGTTCGGTTCTCGATGCACTAAGCTCTATTAACAGAATGTAGATCAAGCAGCGAAAAAGAAGGACTGAAATATGTAAATGGAAAAAGAGAGAGAGAGTGAGAGGGAAAGAGAAAAAGAGAGAGAGAGAGAAATCAAAAGAAAGAGAAATAGAAAGAGAGAGAGAGAGAAAAAGGGAGAAATCAGAAAAGAGAAAGAGAAAAAGAAAAATGGAAAAATAGAAATAGAGAAATAGAGAAATAGAAAAATAAAAACAGAGAAGGAGAGAGGGAAAAAGAAAAAGATAGGGAGATAAAGGAAGAGAAATTGAAAAATATAAATAGAGAAAGTTATAGAGAAAGAGGAAAAGATAGATAAAGAAAGAAAGAGAAAAACATAGAGAGAGAAGGGTAGAGGGTCCCGGAGCAAGAGAGCGGAGGCACCGTGTCCGAGGAGATGAAGAGAACGAGGAAGGTTACAATGGCAGTGTCGCGCGCCGACAAGAAACCGGTCTTTTTGCGGCCCGGCTGGAAATCTTTCGCGTTTCCTGTCCTGCGACACCTCGCGAGAGATCGTTCTCGCCTTCTTACTGCAAAACGAGGGAGAGAGACCTGAACACTGGTGCAACAGTCTCTCGAATAGCGATCCGCGCGCAGCTCTTTCATAAGGCTGACGAGTTTTTCCATTCAATGATCAACCAGTGATCCGATCCGAGATATACTAGCTGGACAAAACTCTCTTCTAATGCATTTATTCTTATCATACACCTCTCTGTAGTAACCCTTTTTCTCTTATTACACATGAATATAATGATCGTTTTATAGGCACCATATTTTTGTTCAAATTTTATTAAAGATTGTTGTTTTTTAAAAATTGAGACAAATGAAAATTTATTTAACCCCTTAATGTTACATTTTATCTTAATAGTAATTGAGGTTAGAGATTTTTCGATTGTTATAAATTGTTAGGAGGAACAGGGAAGCAATGTCTATTAATTAATGTTTATTATAATGCCTACATTGATTTGAATGCTTTAATATTAATGACAAGGAATTGAAGTTTTATTCTAATTACTTTAAGTTGGTAAGTAAGGGGTTGAAAGAATATATTAATCGTCGAATGTCATGTTGAATATAAATAATACACTTTCTACTTCTCGAAAAAGTAAAATTAACAATTAATTCAATAGAGTTTTTTTTACTTCTTCCACGTTTTAACAAAAACTGACGGAGAAGGAGTCACGTGAGAAACATTTAAAAAACAAATAACAATTGTTAGAGTCTATAGATAGTCTAGGTTCCGTAACATAACCTCAAAATCGAGAAGGACTCTAACAAAATATATCTTTCTTTGTCTCTTCCACCTTCTAGCTAAATCTTTCTGATAGAAAAGACTTCATACAAAAGATATTTAAAAAACAATAAAAATTGACGAAGTCTGGATAGTCGAGGTTCTAGAACATAACCTCAAATCGCAAAAGATCCTAGAAAGAGTCAGTCTCACTATGCGTCTTCCTTGACTTCTTCCACTGTTTAACAAAAACTGACAGAGGAGGTCTTACTTAAAACATATTTAAAAGACAAATAACAATTGGTGAAGTCTATAGATAGTCTAGGTTCCGTAACATAACCTGAAAGTCGAGAAGAACCCTGATAAAATACATCTACCTTTTGACAAAACTTTTCTGGTAGAAAAGCCATCATACAAAAAATATTAAAAAAATAAACAATAGAAATTGACGTAGTTCGTATAACCGAGATGACCTCAAAATCGTGAGGGATGATCAGAAATGTCAGTCTAGCGATGGAATCGCGCGTGGCGTGCCGGTCGACGCGTTAACAGAACGTATTATTAGAACGTTTCCGAGTGAAAAAATTCAAACTAATTTGGCTCTTTGTTCAAGGATTAACGTGAGCTCCGGTTATCTCTTTTTCGGAGATATCTTGGTGAATGATAGCTTACGAGATAATGGCGGCCTGTCCGGGAAAAGTACACTTACACGTACAAGTGCGCACTGTAATACCTAGTTATAAAAGTTAGAAGGAGCTTGTTACAGGGAACGTCGCTCTTGCAATTGGTAGAATCTTCTTCGCGACGGGTTATGTCAAAAATTTCACGAATATTACTGCGTCCCAATGATTCGTTGGTCCATTTTGCATATTATAAAACGACGCGATGCTCTAAATATTAATTGATCTTTGTGTATAAAATTATTACAGAAATATAAACACATAAATTAACAATAATGTAAGAGTGTTCTGTTTCGAACGTGACTCTAACCTAACCTAGAAATAAAGTAATAATATGATGTAATAGTATTTGTAATTTTGGGTCTTGTAAAGTAACCTAATGTAGGCCTAAGTAAATAAAATATCATATTAATATGATAATTATCTTGTTCCTGAACCACATAAGATAACCTAACTTGTTTTATATACAGCAATTTATTATGTAATCATTTTCTTGTTCTTGACGTAATTCAGACATAATTCAGACCTAAGTAAAATAGAACATCAAAATAATGTAATAATATTCTTGTGTCAGAACCTTGTTAAATAACCTAACCTGACCAACGTGATGTAACCTAACCTAGTCCAAACCTAATCCGGTTTTACCTAAGTAAAATACCAATAATAACGTTTTATTATTCCTGATTCATGTAAAGAAACTTTATGTGACCCATACGAAGTATTTTAATTCGGCTCATGTAATATTACCTAACCTAATTCAAATATAATGCAGACCTAACTAAAAAGGAAAACAGCAACAATATAATAATCTTTTTGTTTGTGAACCATCTGGATTAAATCTAACACAATAAAACTATAAACTAAACTGTATTATGTCCGACATAACCTTAATATAACTTTGATATCGCATTGATATAAGCTCTGTAACATAGTTTGAAGTTTATATCAAAGTTACGAGTGTAATATAGTTACATAACCTTATCGTAATCCTTGATATAACATCGATATGAGCTCTGTAACATAGATTCAAGATTTTGTCGAGGTTATGTCAAAATTATATCAAGATTATGAGTGAACCATAGCCACATAACATTCACATAATGTCCATATAACATCGACATGAGCTCTGTATCATAATTTTGACGGTTATATCAGAATTATTTTAAGGTTATGAGTATATGACCATAGCCACATAAAATTCACATAAGCTTCACATAACATCGATATGAACCCTGTAACATAATTCCAAGATTATGTCTTGAATATATCAAGGTTATGTCTTAATTATATTAAGGTTATGTCACCAAAGTCGCAATTTTCCCCGATTTAAATCGCACACTATCAAATTTTTCAACATATGTTTTCTATTAATGGGTTTCAGTAAATAGTTAACCATCGTACTGTAATAACAATGTCTTATTTTTTAAGAAGAGTCCTCCGATTGTTGGTTGTACAGTATACAATAGTTGCACCGTCTCCGATCGCGTAGACCAATCGGGCGAAAGAACCGGCCGCGTGGGCGATTCGCAATTGGAGGCGAACGAGATCCGCCGGCGAAACCGAAATTTATTGACCGTGGCGCATTCGTTCCGGTGGTCGATTAGGCTTCGCGCCTTAGAATCGGCCAATAAATAATAATTTGCCATCGCGGTGACGCGGAACCGCGCGTTTACGAACCATGCTACGAATTAATCGTGGAACGAGAGACTCTTGGTCCCTGCGTCTGACCACCTATACATAACCTGTACCTGTGTTCGATTTCGAAAAAATGTCTGACCAATTTTAGAAAACATACTATTAAAACATACGCTGCTTATTATTAGACCGCCTTATAAGACCTGCATTATTTGCAAAATGCAGAATTTTAAGATTTATTTCCTTTCTTAATAATCTTATATTTTAATTTCTTAATAATGGAATGCTATTATTGAATTTTTTAATTGTCTTTTTACCGGTTATTATTAAACCGCATGGTTATTATGGAAAAATAAAAATAATCTGCATTAATTGCAAAATGCAGGATTTTAAGATTTATTTCGTTTCTTAATAATCTTTTATTTTATTTTCTTAATAATGGAATGCTATTATTGAATTTTGTAAACGTCTTCTTTGTCGGTTATTATTATACCGCATGATAATTATGCAAAAATAAAAATAAACTGCATTAATTACAAGATGCAGGATCTTGAAATTTATTTCCTTTTATTATTTATTACTTATTTCCTTTTTATTTCCTATAAATATTATAAAATAGATATTTCTGCTGTTTAGTTAATATAATTAGTTAATATCAGTTAATTATCTTCCACAAAAAAGTGCTGAATATAATTCCTTAATAATATGTATTCCCGCAACATCGACATGAGCTCTGTAACATAGTTTTTAGGTTATGTAAAAATTATATCAAAGTTATGGAGTGGAACGTTGCTACATAATATTCACATAACCTAAATATGAAATTGATATCAGCCCTATAACATAGTTTCACAGTTATGTTAAGTTTAACATAACCTAACCTAAAAACGTAACCTAAATATCAAAAATAAAAAATTAAATAAAAATTTTGAAAGTCGACTATTATTCCTACAACATTCTCTACAATTTTCTCTAATTCTATAACATTTTACCTTCGCTTAAAAAGAACAATAACCATTTCATTATTAATTCCTATAAAAGTTCTATCAAAAGTCTATACTATTCGGACACAAACCTAATTTAAATAATCATTGTCCCTACCACGCGGTGTCCAAATCACTCAACGAGCTAAGGAGTGGGAGGCTTGTTTACCTGGTCACGTGATCCAAGCGACGTTGCCGCCACTAGACAGCCGGGCAGCATGGCAACGCCGCGCGCGAGGATCGCGGCGCAGGACCTCGCGGTGCTCGGACGCGACGCGAGGCGTCATTCATCGTGGCTTTTCCGGCTGTTTATCGCGATAGTCTGGCAAACGGGAAACGGCACAATGGCGGACACGGTGGAACAAAGGGGCCGTGCTTGGCGCAGGTATCGCGGTATCGCCCTCGTAACGTCGTTCGTGCCGCATAGGGTGGAGTGATAAAGAGACACGGCGACGCGACGCCACGTCGAAACCGCGAGAGAGAGAAACGGCGAGAGACCGCTGGGAGGACGCGGGATGGCGCGCGACGGGTTCACCAAAGTGTTCGTCATGGGGTTCAGAAAAAGGGTTCAGGAAAGGGTCGCTTGAAACGCGCGTGAAAAAAACGCTCTCGGCCGTTCGATGATAATCGCCGGTTACAGCTTCCTTCTTTCACACATTTTGTTCTCATTTTCAATTTTTTATTGTATAGTGTTTAATTTTTAATGTTTTTTTGAATGTTTATTTGTTTAATGTTGAATTGTTTAATGTTCATTTGTCTAATGTATAATTGTGCAATGTTCAATTGTTTAACGTTCATTTGTCTAATGTATAATTGTCTAGTGTTTAATTGTTTAATGTTTAATTGTGCAATGTTCAATTGTTTAAATGTTTAATGCTCAATTGTTTAATGTCCCATTATTTAATGTTCAATTGTTTAATGTTCCATTGTTTAATATTCCACTGTTTAATGTTCAATTGTTTAATGTTCATTTGTCTAATATATCATTGTCTAGTGTCTAGTTGTTTAATGTTTAATTGTTTAATTGTGCAATGTTCAATTGGTTAATGTTTAAGTGTTTAATGTTTAATGCTTAATTGTTTAATGCTCAATTGTTTAATGTTCAATTGTTTAGTGTTCAATTGTCTAATGTATAATTGTCTAGTGTTTAATATTTAATTGATTATTGTTCAATTGCTTAATGTTTAATCGTTTAATGGTTAGTAGGAGACACAAATAGAAATATTGAAAACTAGCTGACACGATTTTATATAAGGTGTGAATTAGATATGAAAGAGTATGCGAATGTCGTAATAATTGTAGAATTGTGCAATTGTTATTATAATTGTTGTATAGGAGAAATAAAGAAAAACGTAATGACTTATTATATATGAGCCGTCCAGTGCACACATCGATTAACTCCACTTTTTGTAAAATCTTAAATTTAAGTGTCAAAGCACTTAGTATAGTCATAACTTTTTATATTTATAATAACTTTCCTGAATAATAAAGATTAACACCATTAAATGGCAAAATTTTTTTGGCCATTGAAAAATAAGTAATTTATTTCAGAAGCCATTCTGATTAACTCCATACTCTAATGTAATCGTTGATTTGTTGCCATGCATCAATGCTTTTTTTTCAAACAGCCGAAGATGTTTCCCCCTCTCAATAATACTGGTAATAAAATCGCATTGGCAAACAGATAAAGAAAATGTTTGTTTGGCCAGAAACTGAAGGATCTCGTGGGTCTCAAGAAAGGGCATAGCCGATTAAGATGGTCAAAACTGCCCTTAGAGGTTTTTCAATGAGTCATATACCGTTCGATAGCTGACCAATAAAAACTCATCTGCGCAAAATTTTAACCCTGTAACTTGTCCGTAAGGGTAGTTACAGGGTAAATTAGATTTCGCGGTTTTCCGGCATTTTTCCACCTTTAGCGGCTTTCTAAAATTTTGAAAAAAATATGGCTTATTTTGGACATTAAGCCGGATGTTATAGAATTTTTTCAGGTAAAAAAATTTTCCCGTTAAAATCAGGGTCGCCACAGTAATATTCCTGATGAATTAATCGCAAATAATATATTATAACAGAACTGTCAACATTCATTTTTATGGAAAAGCTGTAATAAAAATATATAATAACTAACTTTTTCTGTAATGAAAAACTTAAAAATTTAAAGACTGAATTTAACTTTACTGCTTTTTTCAGTTGCCAAATTGATTAACTCCACCAGTCACATAAAAACTGTAACATTACCGACGATTATTTTTTGGCTATTCTTTCTTGTTAATTTTATACATCGTTAAATGAAAGCTATATCTGTATTTATGCATTCTACATTATATATGTGAATCTATGTTATAACAGGAATTTTAAAAAACAATGTACATCATTTCATCGCGTTTCTCGACTTTTTGTTTTATGGAGTTAGTCGATGTGTGCACTGAACGGCTCATATATAACATAAATATCTCAAAAACACATCTGATTTCTACACAGCACAGCAAAGCCAACAAACAAACAAATCAATCGGATCGAAATTAAACTATTATTAATATTAATACATTTAAGTGTTCAAACAGTGCATCGGATTTAATTGAGATTGATTGCCGGCGACATCAGTTATTCGCGGACGAGAACCCGTACACCCTTTTCATCAAGCAAATTAGACGATTCCTAGATGGGGTGGTCGTCGTCCCCCTCCCCTCCTCACTGCGAGAAACGATCGCCCCCCCCCCCCCACCTCCGCAACCCTCCTCCTATAATTAGATTCGTTGCAATCAGTGACGCCACATGTAATTATTTGCTTTATTAAGTCGCCGGTTCGGTATATTGTACTTTTCGGGCGTCGTCCGCCGGTTTTTGTGGGGGAATAAGTATTGGGCTTGGGGGTGAGGCGGCGAGGGGTTGGAAAGCTGCGGCTAATGAATTGGAAAGTGTTGATTGTAATTTTTGGGAGAAAGGTGATCGATCGAACAGGGGAATCCCTGCGATAATTTTTCAGGTTAGTTAGAATGAGTTTTAGTAGAAATTAAGTTATGTGTTTAAGAATATATGGCACCATTTAAAATTGATATTATATATAATTTACAATTTATAATATATAATATGTAATATATAAGATACAATATACATATAATACGTAACATACAAGATATAATAAACAGTATTCAGTATGCAATATATAATTTATAATATATAATATACAACATGTATGTATGTACAATATAGAATATACAATATATGATGCATAATGTATAATAAAAAATATAGAATATACAATCCATAATGTATAATGTATAACGTACAATATACACCATATCTATGACATTCACCATAAATAAGAACCATTTCTATTTTCTCTGCTATCGTGTAACGCATTTTAGTCGATAGTTCAATTACCAATGTTTAAGGATATAAATAAGCATACAATGCGATTGTAAATGTTTGTTTACCTTTTGTGAACCGTGTCACGTGATACACACACACGTGATACACACACGTGATATGCACACGTGATACACAAATATTCGAAAAGTACTCTGAAACAATTTATTTTCTATTGCAGTTGACTTTGAGTGACCTTGAATGACTTTCATAATAGGTCATTGTATTCGTCTTGAAACACTCTATCAGAATATAAATAAAGACACTTACTGTTCCATTTAAAAAAAACAGAATTGACCTTTATATGTCCTTGACGCCTCCACCTACAGAAAAATTGATATTACCAGATGATGAGCCCCCCGATACCAAGTAAATTTGGTCTAATGCATTTTCTTCTATCTTCAAAAACAAGCGAGATATTCACGTGACCTGTTTAAAATGCCCCATCCTGTATAATATACAACATACAATATATAATACTCAGTATACGTTTCCCAATGTATAAATGTACAATATAAAATGTAGGTCATACCATATAGAACATATTAAATATAGAATATAGAGTATAGAGTATACTACATTGTATAATATACTGTTACGAGCCGAGGGCCACTGCACACGTGGCCGGAGGTTAGATGAGTTTGTGCGGATATTTTGTATGGAATGCGTGGACTGGCCGATGCCTCTTTCATCACCGGGTCGCCACTTAGTAGGATAAGGTTTCACGGACTGGCCGTTGCCTCTTTCATCAACGGGTCGCCGCTAGTAGGAAATTGCGTGGACTGGCCGTTGCCTCTTTCATCAACGGGTCGCCACTAGGTGTAGGGATGGTTCACGGACTGGCCGTTGCCTCTTTCATCAACGGGTCGCCGCTAGGTGTAAAGGTAGGGTAAGCGTGGACTGGCCGTTGCCTCTTTCATCAACGGGTCGCCACAAGGTGTAAAGGTAAAATGTTTCGTGGACTGGCCGATGCCTCTTTCATCACCGGGTCGCCACTTTAGATAGGAAATGCGTGGACTGGCCGTTGCCTCTTTCATCAACGGGTCGCCACTGGGGGATAGGTTTGGTTCACGGACTGGCCGTTGCCTCTTTCATCAACGGGTCGCCGCTAGGAGGAAATTGCGTGGACTGGCCGATGCCTCTTTCATCACCGGGTCGCCACTAGATAGGAAGTTGGTTTCGTGGACTGGCCAATGCCTCTTTCATCACCGGGTCGCCACTTATTGGGTAATAAGGTTTTGGATTGACTCTACTTTTGCCTCGTAACTTCAAAGAAATATTAATAGATACACCTCGAGCGGTAAAGGTGTATCTTTGTGGGATCGTTACCAACAACTGACTCGAAGTGGGAGTTGGAATGAAATAACTTGTACACTGAATTGAAAGTAAACTAATATAATCTAACAACTTCAGTCTGTTACAAGTGCGTAAGTGTAGTGTAAGATTCGCGATGGTCCTAAGACACGCTCCCTGGTTTTCGCACCAAGTCGGCGGGGGTTAACTATTGCTCGAAGGAGAACTTGACTCGATCTTGCTACGTCTGGCGTCGTGGTTAGACTTGAAACTGCCCCGATGAGAAGAGAAATCTTAGCCCTTTTATACGCGGCTGAACTAGAATATTTGGTGGTGGGGACTGGGCCTACGTGACCAGATCATCCCGCGGATGATACCGTGACATGTGGTCCCAGCCCTCAAACTGGCGTCCGTTAGAAGACTAAACATTTCTTATGTTTGAATTGTGGGGGCCTACACCGCGGATGATACAGTGACTCGGAAACAGGTGGTCCCAGCCCTTAGGCTGGCGTTCGTCGGAAGACTAAACATTTTTGTATTATGATCGCGGAACCGTGCTCCCGGCCGACGTTAGCTAGCGTAAACCTTCAAGAAAGGAGCAGAAAAAACGTCGGGAGTAATCTCCGTACGTAACAATACATTATAAATATACAATGTATAAGGTATGATATAAAATACGAAATATAGAAGATAGAATATAGAATATATCATATAGAATATGGAATATACACTATAGGATATGCAGTATACAATACACAATGTATAATGTATAATATACAATACAGGATATAAAATATATTGAATATGGAATATGGAGAATAAAATATAGAATATTCTATATTTTCTTTATGTATAATATCTATATTTTCTATACTAGAGTATACATAGGATATGAAAGTATAGAATATAGAATGGAGAATAGAGAATGTAGAATATAAAGTATACAGTATAGACTATAGGGCATAGAGTATAGAATGCAAAATGTAGTGGAATGTAGAATATAGAATATAAAATAAGAGTATAGAGCATAGACTATAGAATACAGAATATGAATTGTAAAATACAGATTAGAGAATAAAGAATATAGAGCATAAAATATAGAGTACAGAGTATATACTATCGATTATAGAATATATTATACAAAAAATTAGGAAATCTTCGGCCGGGAGTATTTAGAACCCTAAGGATTAAGATACGCGACCCTACCACGTGGCCGAATATCCGCAATAGAACATTGGAACACCCAACGGACTCAACAAAAGAAGATCACAAAAACGTACTCATCACGTGGCCTGACAAAACACGATCGCGCATTGATTCTTCAATTATATGGATTTCTCGCATTATTCGCGTGTCCTCCGCGCTAGGCCCTACGAAATTTCTAATACGCGCTCGGCGCCGGGGATTTAGATTCCGAATCGCAGAGCGATCCGGCAGCTGGCAAACACGCGCGCGGCCCCGGTCCTTTGGGCTTTGCCATCCCGCATCGCGCAAATATATATCCAGGGTCTAATTAGCCTAATTAGGCCAATACAGCCGGTAATTAATACAAATACACCGGTCGAGCAGATATAAAATTTAAACGATATTTACAGCGCGGGGGTCCGGCGGCGACGCGAGCGCGCAGGCGCCGTTCTCTAACGGATAGCGACGTCGAAGCACCGTGTATAGCACCAAGAGAGTTTTAATAACCGGCGCAATAATTATTCATTTACGTTTAATTAATAGCGATTGTTCCGTTCATTAAATATTTCGGACTATTCGCGGGGCCGCGTAAATGTTTGGCCGCGCAGCCGTGAGTTCGTTGGTTTTTATAAGAGGAGCACCATCGGCCAATTGAAACGAAGATGACTGTCGTGAAAAAAGCGACCAGTGCTTCTTTTTGCGATTAAAGTAACTGTTCGTTCCGCTACGGTGACATTTTTCATTAGATTTTAAGAATAATCGAATTTGAAAATCAGAGTTTCTTAAGCAATGGCTAAGATGAATATATGACAAAATTCATTCATAGGTATTTTGGATTAAAAGACATATTTATGGTAGTAAATATTTTTATAGTAGAAAAAATATTTCTAGTAAGAAATATATTTATAGTAGAAAGTATATTTATGGTAGAAAATATATTTATAATGGAAAATATATTTATACTAGGAAATATATTTATAGTGGAAAATATATTTGTAGCATAAATTCATTTATAGTAGAAAATACTATTTATAGTAGAAGATATATCTATAGAAGAAATACATTACAGAAAATATATTTATAATGTAAAAGTATTGTAGAAAATATATTTATAGCAAAAAGTATATTTATCGCAGAAAATATGTTTATAGTGAAAATTATAACTGTAGTAGGAAATATATTTATAGTGGAAAATATATTTGTAGTAGAAAATACATTTCTAGTGGAAATGTATTGCAGAAAATATATTTACAATATAAATGAATTGTAGAAAATATATTTATAGTGAAAATTGTATTTGTGATGGGAAATATATTTATAGTGGAAAATATATTTGTAGTAGAAATATATTTATAGTAGGAAATACATTTCTAGTAGAAATGTATTGTAAAAAATATATTTATAATAGAGATATATCGTATCAAATATATTTACAATAGAAATATATCGTATCAAATATATTTACAACAGAAATATATCGTATCAAATATATTTACAATAGGAATATATCGTATCAAATACATTCCCGCCTACGCACAGTGGTTCGAAATTCCAAAAACGTGTTCAAAACATAGTAACAACTCCGTTTTAATTTAGAATTCATAATTACAGTTCCTCATGTTTTACTTAAACCTTCAAAAAAATTAAATTTTAAATAAAAGCTAGAAAATGAATAGACGATTTTATATTAACGAACATTAATTTATTATATTAATAATTATTATAAATTCATTTGTCGCGGATTTTGGCCACGTTTTTGGAATTTGCGACCACCACGCTGAGCGAATAAAAGTGAACGTCGTTAAATTCTATCAAGCATCCCGGCTCCTAATTGGATAAGCACCGGCGGCAAAGAAGGTCGAGCCTAAATTAAATCCGCGGTGACGAGTGCTAGATCTATGATCCGTAGATACGTACCACGTGACGGCGTCGATCTTGATAGAAATCGTTCGCTATGCTTCCGGTCACCGTGTGTCCTCCAGCCCTCGTTTAAACGCTTTCAACACTTTGACAATCCCGTAATTTTCAACGCGAAAATTACCGAACCTTGAAGCACAATAGGCACTGGTTCATCATTCTCATGCGACTAAATGACTATGCGAATCTTTTTAAGTGATTCCATCTGACCCGTTTCAATGAAGGAACTTCAAGCAGCGACGTGCGAGGGGCTTTAATCTCTTATTCTTCGTGTATTCTTTGCTATGGAATACTTTTCTTATTGTTAAAAAAAAGTGGCAATTGTTGATCGGAGGTGAGACAAAGTATTCGGAGAATTTCAGAAAGGTGTCCTTGGTAGTTTTTTTTTCAAAACGATATTTTATGGATAAGCTGTTTTATAGATTTCCTAATTCTAATTACACATTAGATATTATATTATATTGCATATTGTATGTATATTGTATATCTTATATTCTGTATTCTATATTCTATGTTCCACATTCAATATTCAATACTCTATTTTCTATATTCTATATTCTCTATTCTATGTTTCAAATTCTATATTTTATGCTCTATACTGTAGAATAGAGAATAGAGGTTCCCTATTCTATGTTCTATAGACTATGTATATTCCATATTCTATGCTCTATAGACTATATTCCATATTCTATACTTTATAGACTATATTCCATATTATATACTCTATAGACTATATTCCATATACTATATTCCGTATTCCATATTCTATACTCTATATTTTATATTCGATATTCTATACTATATATTCTATATTATATTATCTGTATTCTATACTTTGTATTCTATATTCTATATTTCAAATTCTATATTCTATGATCTATACTGTAGTATAGAGAATACAGATTCTCTATTCTACTTTCCATACTCTATTTTCCGTATTCCATATTTTATACTCTATATTCTACATTCAACATACTATAATCCATATCCTACATTCTACATTCCATATTCCATATCCTACACTGCTATATTCAATATATGCTCTATATTCAATATATTCCATATTCTACAACGCAAATTCGATATTGTACATCACACCTTGTTTATTGTATACTCCAAACAAAGAAAAACAATGCTAAACAAATACAAACAACTCTAACCAAACAAAAAAGTTCTCCACAAAATATACCAATCACTAACAACATTCCTGTCCACTACACAATCTCAACAAAATCGACTTTTGGCCAGCTAAATCCACAAACCATTCAACGTTGAAATTCCGTGCGATCCAAGTACGAAAGGGTCGTCGTCGTTGCACAGAGTCGGCTGCGGCTTCAGCATGCTTCGATCCTGAAAACGAGACGCCCGCGTTTCGGATTCTCCGATGACCCGGGGTCAGGAGTAAACGGTTTCGGGGCCTTAATTACTCGGCTGGGTGGCAGGCCGTGACAGAAACGTCGGTGTCGAGGTTCCTCCACCACCACCACCACCTCCTGTACCTTCGCCACCTCCACCCCCTCCTCCACCATCACCGCCACCTCCCCGAGTCCCACAACGCCGGCCTGTCTCTCCCTTTCGCGGCGTTTCAGCTGCTTGTTTTCGCAACAGAATTCGCGCGCACGTAACGTTTACAATGTATCCGGGGCCGGTTTCGACGGCGCGCCAGGTTTTGCCATAATTACTCGACCGGTAATACAGAACGGCCCCTTGAGTGGCAGCTCATATTACTCGCCTAACCCGCGTGAAAACTAACCCCTTCGGGGGGAACGAGACGGAATGGGAATTACCGTGGTCCCGGTCGGCACGGTTCGCGGGGGTGAAGGGGCGCGGGGAGGGGAACGGAGAGGCCGGCAGGGGGCCGCAAGGACTGGAAAAAGAAGCCGTGAGATCGGCGAGTGTGTGTGTTGGATCTGTCCGCGTTTAGGATATCTGGAAGTGTTCATGGGGTGTTAGGCGAGTATCGTCGGCGGTGATTGGATGGAGAATTTTTATTTGTTGTTTATTGGAATTTTTCGGGTGATTGGAAGTTGGTAATGTATCATTGAGACAAAGTGAATATATTATAGAATATATGGAATATAGTATATTGAACGCGGAATATAGAGTATAGAATATGGAATACGGAATATAGAGTATGGAGTGTAGAATAGGGAATCCCTATTCTATTCTGTATACTACAGTATAGAGCTTAGAATATAGAATTTGAAATATGGAATACAAAGTATGGAATACAGAATGTGGAATATAGAATAGAGAATAGAATATAGAATGTACAGTATAGAATATGAAATATGAAATATACAGTATAGTATATGGAATATAGAATACAGAATATAGAATATAGAATATAGAATATAGAATATAGAATATAGAATATAGAATATAGAATATAGAATATAGAATATAGAATA
>NC_135782.1:14329941-14337386 GCF_028453695.1 Augochlora pura
AAATATTCTAATTTTGGAAGAAAAGACCGTATTCACCGCCGACGTTATCTAGCGTATGCCCTCAAGAAAGAAAGGAAAACGTCGGAAGAAGATCTCCGTACGTAACAGCGGCGCGAATTTTTCAAAGCGGCGATTTTCGGGCCGGAATTTTGAAGTGAGAAGCGAAGTCTATGGTGTTGAAGCAGGGGGCCCGGCTCTGGGTCTCGGACACAGTTCCGCCCGGAGATAAGCGGCGCCGATAGAGGCGTAAACTCTCGCGCACCTTCGCGCCTCTCGGTCTCTACCCCCACCGCCGCGACCCACCGCGGTCCCCTATCTTATCTACTACAAACAAGAATTACGTTTGCAGCGTAATCTCCGGCCTGGCTAGGCGATTTATTGCATGGAACTCTTGGCCAGGGGCCCCTCGTGGAATCGGAGGATCGCACGCGCGCACGCTGTTTTTCGATTAGACACGGCCGGACGGACGAAATTATTTCTTGCGCTCGTTGAAACGCGGTGAGAATAGTTTTTTCTGGAATGGTTTTGATACAGTTGTAATGGTTTAATATGATGTATTGTTTGTATGCAGTAATCTTTAATGCTTAACCCTTTGCACTCGAAGTCACTTTTAACTGGAAATCTAAAATCATTTTTCTGGCTTGTAGTATTTACATTTTACATCAAAATTCATTCTATATGCATATGAAATTCAGTCTCGTGACTCATATACTACTGCGAACAAAAAGTAAAGTGAATTTGTTTAGAAAATGTAAATTCTTTATTTATTCTTTTTTTATTTTTGTTTTTCCTAGGTTGGTTGGTCTGTCTATAACATTTGCCAAGCGTCTGTTTGTCAAAAGGTTTAATTATCTCCGTGTTACACGTGTTTTTGTAAACAACCAAAAGTCGCCACGATAATGCACCATGTCATACTGCATTGGTTCTTCGCGACTATTTTGCCAGAAACTCGAATCATATCGTTCCGCAACCACCGTATTCGCCTGATTTGGCTCCGTGCGACTTCTGGCTATTCAGCAAACTCAAAAGGCCAATGCGGGGACACCGTTTTGAAACGATTGAGGAAGATAAAAACCGAATCGGAGAAGGTCTTGAAGGCCATACCGGAAAAAGACTATTCCGACTGTTTCGAGGACTGGAAAAAGCACTGGCAAAAGTGCGTTTTATCGGACGGGGATTACTTTGATGGGGATGAAATTGATTTTGTAACAATAAATAAAGAATTTACATTCCATAAACAAATTCGGCTTACATTTTATTCACAGTAGTATATCAAAGTTACGCTTTCAACGATTTTTTAAATCTAAGCTTGGATGATGTTTATAAAAATCATTTTGGAACGTGCTGCAACAATTTTAATGGCGCCGCTGAGTCGCCCCTGCAGTGCAAAGGGTTAACAATATTCTCATAATATAATATTGTCATACTGTAATATTTTCATACTCACGTATTATAATAGTATGATATTGCACTTTATTCATATTTGTTGTATTGCCATATTATTACAGTGTTATAATACTATATTTTCATACTATAGAGTACTATACTGTTATATTGTTATATTATAATACATCATATTTTATCATTGTAACATTGCAACGATAGTACTATTTTCACATTACCGTACTATAATATTATAATATTGCATTATTTTAATAACACAATAATTCGATATTTTAATATTACAATATTGTACTATTATAATATATTGCACTATTGTACTATTGTACTATTATAGTATTGTAATATTCTAATATCTATATAATATTGTATATTCTTAATATCCCTATATTCTCAAATCGATATATTATAATAATGTACTATTGCACTAGTATAATATTGTATCATTATTGTATAATATTATAATATTATTCTATTATACTATTATAACATTGTAATACTATAATATTCTGACATTGTATTATAGTAATATCACAATAATTCTATATTTTAATATTATAACACTGCAACACTGTAATACTGTAATTCCGTGACCCGGCCCGGCCCGAGCGTCGCCCTCGACCGACTCAACAGGTCCACGCGCTCTGTGCCCTCTCGCCTAGTGACGATCATCGTCGCTCTTGATTGATCGCGTCGTTTCGCGAGCTACCTTGGATTCTTGATGGTACGGTCGATGATAACCGGCCATGAGTGAAGCAACCACTGCAAATAATCGATTATAAATATAGTCACGACCTTCTGCACTCGAGCGGTGACTGCGAAGCACCATAAAATTGTTATATCACGTTTCAAAATGATCACTATACTAACAATGTTTGCATTTATAAAATATTTAAGGTTATGTTACGCTATTATGAATTACAAAAATCAATTACATAAAATGCACTATTTTATGTAAAATGGAAATGTTAGAAGCCAGAGAAATTACTTCGGATTTTTAGTTGAAATGGCTTCAAGTGTAAAGGGTTAATACACGACATGTATAGGTTAATGTTTGTGCTGGTTAATGTTTATAGAGGAATTATTTGATAGATGATGTTTACAATATTCTTTTTAATTTTAGTTGAATGGTATTTCGAGCGAGATATAACATTTTAGTAGGTTAGATATTTAATTTTGTTTTATTATTTATTTTGATAACTGAAGGCCGAAATATGATAGATAAATGTTTTTAAGATCGAGGGTGGCAGGTTAATGTTTTTAAGGTAGAGCTTGGTAAATAAATATTTCGAAGCTAGAGGATGATAAATAAATATTTAGAAGCTAGAATATGGTTAATAAATATTTTGCGGCTGATGCTTGGTAAATAAATGTTTTAAAGCTAGAGAAAATAGTCGACTATAAATACAGTCACAATTGAATAATAATTAAATTGCAAGCTATTTGCTTTGCTGTTTTCTGAAATATTTGTCGTATATTAATATTTTAGTGTATAAGAGACAACTTCAGAACGACCTAACTGTATCTTAATTAGACTATAGTATACAAAGGCAACTTTAGTGTAACCTAACTCTATATTAATTGGATTATTGTGAAAATGGACAATTTCAGCATAGCCCAACAGCATATTAATGTGTAAAGGGACAACGTCCGTATAACTCAACTGTATATTAACTAGATTGTTGATAGAACAATTTCAATGTAAACTACCTATATTTTAACTAGATTGTAAAGAAACAACTTCAACATAACCTAACAGTATATTACTTAGATTGTTGTGTTAAGGGATAACTTAACTAACTATACATATGTTACTGTTACTACATTTTTATATGTGGACAAATTGATACAAGATGGCATTTATTGTTATTAAAAGTACAAAATGGCAAAACAGAAAAGTGTGCCAATTTCATAGTATTTATAAGATAGTTAGTATGCACTGAAGTTGTCAATTGTGCAGAGTGATCCTTCAATATAACTGTCTGTATATTAATTGGATTGTTGTGTAAAGGAATAGCTTCAGTACAATTTCAATATAACCTAAAAGTATGTTAATTCGAGTATTGTGTGAAGGGACAACTTCAGTATAACTCAACTATATATTAACTAGATTTGTTGTGAAAAGGAACAACTCCAATAAAAAAATAAAAAAATAAAAAAAATTGAAGTTCACCAAAAGACACATTAGTTATATAAAATAAGAGAAATAAAATTCACCAAAAATCTATTAGGTATATAAAATTAAAAAGAAATTAAAATTCATCAAAAGACCTATTAATTATATAAGATGAAAAAATAATTAAAATATTATAAGATATTAAAATATTATTAAAATATAATAAGATCTATTAGCTATATAAAATAAAAAAATTAAAATTCACCAAAAGACCTATTATAAAATTAAAAAAAAGTGAAAATACAAAATATATACAGAATGACACGATGCTGTAAAAATGGCAGTCTACAGTTTCGCAGGAGATTCGAAGCGTTGTTTGTTCTGGCCCGGCCGTTGTTTCTATCAGCTGGTGCTCGATACACCTCTCCTTTGATCAGTCACCGAACAGAGTTGCTGGTATCCCGGAACGATGACCTTGCCACACGATGCTGACGCCGATGCCGCCTGCAACAACGCGGCTGCTTTCGGGTAGCTTGTCAAGAGGGAGAGAGAGAGAGAGAGAGAGAGAGAAGGAGAGGAGAGGAGCCGGCTGTTTTTTTTCCCGCGGACTTCATTATCTCGTTCCCGGGGCCGAGCATTTACACTTGCCCGTTCTTCTTGCCGGGGTTGAATTGAAGCGTTAACCAACCGAGTTGCGAATCCGTGAAATTGTTGCACGGCCCTGTGTGCGTTTCACGTTGATTGCTCTTTGTGTAGTCGTCGTCGTCGGTCGTCGTCGTCGGTTACGGCGGCGGTGGATTTTTAAGCGGTCCCTGATGCGGCGGTCTCCTCACTCTGTTAATGAACTTTCGAAATATTAAGATGCTGTCGGCGAGATTACATTCCGAACCTTCCACGGCGACGCTGTTTTTTTTCGACAACGACACGGTGCAACGGGGTATAAGTTGATCCTGGAAATCAGGTTTTTATAGGTCAGTCAAAAGTCATCGGTTTTATTAGAAGTCATTCCAGAGGCAACAATGTTTTTAAAGGTCGCTTTTAAGTCACCAGTTTTAATAGAAGTCTTTTCAAATTCATCAATATTGTTAAAAACATATCATAAAGCTACAAATGTTAATAATGGACATTGTGGTCATTAAAAAGTCATCAATGTCATTAAATGCATTCCAAAGTCATCAATGTTACCAAAGATCATCATAAAGTCAACCAGTGTTTTACAGATCATTCCAAAGCCATCAAAATTAATAGAAATTATTCGAAAGTCATCAATATTTCTAAAGATCATTCCAAAGTCATCAGTTTTATTAGAAGTCATTTCAAATTCATCAATATTATTAAAAACATATCCCAAAGTTATCAATGTTAATAAAGGAAATCCTGGTCATTCCAAAGTCATCAATGTCATTAAATGCATTCTAAAGTCATCAATGTTACTAAAAGTCATTGTAAAGTCAAACAGCGTTCTTACAAGTCATTCCGAAGTCACCGATGTTACTAGAAATTATTCCAAAATCATCAATGTTTTTAGAGATCATTCTAAAGTCATCAGCTTTATTAGCAGTCATTTAAAGTTCAACAATATTATTAAAAATCATTCCAAAATCTTGAATCTTATTAACAGTTGTTCCAAAGTCATCCATATCATTAAACGCATTCCAAAGCAATCAATATTTCTAAACATCGTTCCAAAATCATCAACTTTATTAAAAATCATTCCAAAATCATGAATCTTGTTAAAAGTCACTCCAAAGTCATCAATATTATTAAAAACAAATTCCAAAGCCATCAATGTTAATAAAGGTCATTCTAAAGTCAACCAGTATTCTTACAGGTCATTCCAAACTCATCAATATCTTTAGAAATTATTACAAAAGTCATCAGTTTTATTGAAAGTCACTCGAAATTCACCAATATTATTAAAAACATAACTGAAAGCTAGCAATGATACTAAAGGACATTCTAAATTCAATCACAATGGTTATAAAAGTCATTATATAGTCATCAGTTTTATTAAAAGTCATTTCAAAGTCATCAATATTATCAAAGACATATTCCCAAGCAATCAAATGCTACCAATGGTCATTCCAAAATCAATTAGTGTTCCTACAGATCATTCCAATCTCATCAATGTTATTAGAAATTATTTCAAAATCATCAATGTTTTCAAATCAATATTGAATCATCAAAGTCATCAATATTATTAAAAATATATTCCAAAGATATCAATATTACCAAAGATCATTCTAAAGGCAACCAGTGTTCTTACAATTTATTCGAAAGTCATCGATGTTAATAAATATCGTTCTAAAGTCATCACCAGGTACACATACTATACTTGATGTGTACCCAGTGTAATATTGTATAGTATTATACTATATATTATATTGAAATTATATGTAATAATATATAGAATAATATATAGTACTATATGTAATAATATATATATATATTACTATTGTATATATACTATTACACTATATATTATATTATAATTATATATAATAATATATAATATTATTATATTATTTGCTACCACGCTTATCTACAAAATCACGTACTTTCGTCACTTATACGAACATATATTACCATATCCCAAAAAAAACCCTACAAACACCAAACAACAACAACAACTCTCTCTCACACAACAAAATAATCGATCAACAATTACCCTTTCCAACTAAACATCCTCCACAACAGTCACCCTTTCGCGACCCGCGTGAAACCAGTTCCGCGATCGCGCGATCCTCAATCCCTCGGATCCTCTTGCTAGATCGGCGCGACAATTTGCCGTAATTACGCGAGTGATATTCAAGGAGAAGTAGGACGAGGAAGAAGAAGAGGAGAAGGAAGAGGAAAAGGAGGGGGGTGAGGAGAAGGAGGAGGATGAGGAAAAGAAGGAGGATGAGGAGAAGGTGACAGACCGTCTCGGGATTTGGGTAGACTCCGGAGACAAAGCGACCCAGTGAAAAAGCCGAAGAAGAGAATAAGCGGCCGGAGGAGCAACAGGAGAGAGAGAGAGGAAGGGTTAACAAGAGAGAAAGAGAAGAAGGGTTAACAAGAGAGAGAGAGAGAGAGGGGGGTAGGACGACGGTGAACGAGGGGGTAAAGGGGGCGAAGCAGGAGACGAAGAAAGCCGGCTGTAGGTGCCCCGTACCCGCGAACGTCGTCGTCGTCCTCGGCGGCGTACGGGGGGGGGGGGGGGGGGGGGGGGGGGGTCGGTGGGGGGGGGGGGGGGGGGGGGGGGGGCGGGGCGAGGAGGGCTAAGTTGTTGGAAGAAGGGTTTGAGGCGAGTCACCGAGCCTAACCGTGCACCACTCGAACTCGAACTCAAACAACTTTAAGCCGTGTGTACTCGCGCAAACAAAACAGCGCACTAATTGCTTACGTCACTCGGCAAGTCAATGGACTTCTTGACTGAGCACTCTGTATGTGAGTCATAGGAACGAGAGAGAGAGAGAGAGAGAGAGAGAGAGAGAGAGAGAGAGAGAGAAGGAGGTGCGCGAGCGCGAGCCCGAGCCACCTCGGGTTTCAATTAAATCACGTCCACGCACTGTTTACTTCGTATAAACGCACCCCGGACTCCCTTATATATAGAACCGGGCGCGACGGGACCCGACGCTAATGACGATGACAAGAACGAAGACAGCAGGGACGACGACTGACGGACGGGCCACAGATCGCTGGACGAAAGTCATTGGCGCTGACTTGTGTCGTGGGATACCACGATTTTTCCATGCAAACGTCGTTGTGTTGTGTTGTGTCGCGAGGAGAAGGGAAAGGATCTCTCGAGACTCCGTAGTCTTCCCTGCTGGACGGTTAGAGTTTTTAATCGGATCTTACGTACGGAGATCTTCTTCCGACGTTTTCCTTTCTTTCTTGACGGCATACGCTAGATAACGTCGGCGGTGAATACGGTCTTTTCTTCCAA
>NC_135782.1:14337486-14342702 GCF_028453695.1 Augochlora pura
GATTATAACGATTACAACAATTGTAATAATTTTAACGATTATAATGATTGTAATGTTTATAATGATTATAATGATTCTTATGAATATAACGATTACAACAGTTACAATGATTTTAACGATTATGATGATTGTAATCATTGTAATACTTTTAACGGTTATAATGATTTTAACGATTTTAATGATTGTAATGATTGTTGGTTATGTTAAATGGAGATAAGTAAGAATGATAATTATGGTGATAGTAATGTAAGAACACTGTTTTCAGCGATTATAACAATTGAAATAACCGTAATGATTATAATGATTATGGTTCTTATATAGTTCTAATATCAATAATTATAACCACAATTAACAATATCAACAATTATAACCACCATTATCACTACCAATAATAACCCCCATAATTAACAACATCAATAATGATCCCATTCTTTATAAAATTCCCTACATAATAAAAAAATTTCCATTTCGCGACATCTTAAACGTGTCCACCATTTAAATACAGCGATGTCACTTTATCCCTTAACTCCTTCCTCCTTAA
Organism: Augochlora pura; assembly: GCF_028453695.1. Taxonomy (NCBI): domain Eukaryota; kingdom Metazoa; phylum Arthropoda; class Insecta; order Hymenoptera; family Halictidae; genus Augochlora; species Augochlora pura. The sequence goes on from NC_135782.1 coordinate 14,338,028, forward strand.
CACGTCCGTCTCCGCGTCACCCATATCTGGGTGTCATTAATTTCCGACCAATTTCTGAAAATTTATTTTTATTACAATATATTCGAGCAAAATGAATTCGGCTGAGATTTTTCGAATGCGAAAGAGTTCTAATGTCATCCCCTATGATAAATGTGAACTTTTTAGTATTATTTTAATTAATTGAATTGTTTTAATTACGTGGGGATTTTAGTGTCTAATTGTCGGCGACGCACGTGTTCAAGACCTCCAAGGACTCCTCTTCAGTCGTCCCTCTATCTCCTTCCCGCCGCCAGCCCTTTCCGCGACTCTTTACGTCGGAATTTCCAAGAAAACAGATGAAAATCTCGTGCGCACGGCGAACGCAAACCAGTTGCGTTTTGTTCTTTCGTTACGGTCGCTCGCGACGGTTCCGTTTGGTCGGCTTTCGAAGATGGTATCGAGGCGCACTCGACCGCTGGACACACCGGCTAAATACGTCTCTTGATACACAGTGGTCCGAAATCCTAAATACCTGGCCAAAACACCTATAAAGGAATCTCCACGTATATGGTCATTTCTATTGCTCTTTCGTGTGATTTTATTAATCAAACATTTTATTTCATTTCTTTATCTATTTTATTATATTTTTTGATTTTTTATATTATAATAATAAATATTAGATTGACTTAATTAATAAACTTTTTTAATCGCATATTTCATTTATTTCTTTATTCTTTTTTTATTGTTGATTCGAATACTTTATTGAACATATATTATATTTATTTGTTTACATATATATTTATAGTGTTACATATCTTTATTTATATATTTATAGTATTATATATCTTTATTTATATATTTGTAGTTTTATAGATCTTTATTTATATATTTATAGTTTTATATATTCTCTTATTTATATATTTATCTATTTACTTATATATTTGTATGTTCATCTATTTATTTATATACATACTTATTCACATATTTATTCATTTACATTATTATAAATTTAAAATAATATATAATAATGCAGCAATATATTAATATTAATAATAAATTATAATACCATAAATAAGTACAAAAAATGAAGTTTTATTCAAGACTAACATATTTATTTAAAAACAGTCTAAAAAAAGTGTCACCAGTAAAAAATTCTGATGTTTAAACAATCTCTTTAAACATATCGGGTCCGCGATCTTCATTTTTTGAAATTTTCCAAATTTACAATTCTAACCAATGACGATTTTCAGTCAAAAATTCGCAATTTAATCGGTTTTCGCTTTTTGTCCGCGTTTTCGGGATTCGAGACCAGCGCGCGCGATTTAAAGGAAACAGCGTTTGCGAAACAAAAGGCAGAGAGTGAGAGAGCCGCCTCTAGTCATCGTAATAAGACTAACTGGAAATCGTATTTTGCACCTGCGCGCATTGTGCCGCGCTATCTCGGCCCCGGCTAGCCTCCATCGTCCTTCCGCCTACAATTGCACCGTTAATCTCGATTTATTGTACCGGATAATAAACACTCGCCGCGTCGAACGCTGTCTGTTCGGCCTCCGGCCACCGGAAAAGGACTGTTTGCCGGCCGTGAAAAATCTGTTGTTCTTTATCTACGATGGACGCTGGAATTAGGAGGGAAACATAGCGCTGACTAATGTCTTGATAAATCGTTACGCGTTTCGATGCGCTCGCCAATATTTCGAGACACGTGTTATTTAAGAGTCCGCCAGTTCGGCAGTTCGTTTTATGGGAATCGCTGTCACGTTTCTACTGGCGATGGACTTGTCGCGATATTTACGGTAGCGTAGTGGAAGGAGGGTAGTTTGAAATGTATATAATGAATTTTTAATAGAAATTCATTTTCATTTATAAAAAAATCTTTGAAGCTAACCACATTACTGGGTTCGTTGAATAACTGGTGGCTGTTTTGAGAACTTCATTTTATAAAAGTCATTGTTACTTTTTTACTGGTGCTGGTATTGTTACGAAATTTATGGAAGTTGTAGTGGATGGCGTGTAATTTAATATGTATATAGTGAATTTTTTATAGAAATTCATCTTTATTTATTAAAAATTCTTTAAAACTTGCCCCACCACTGGGTTCGTTGGACTACTGGTGGCTGTTTTGGAAACTTCATGTTATAAGAGTCACTGTTACATTTTTACTGTTGCAGTTATTATAATAGAATTTACAAATATTATAGTTGAAAGTGTATATTTTAAAACCTATATAATGAATTTTTTATAAAAATTCAGTTTCACTTATAAAAAAATAATTTTAGCTACCTCTTGCTAAAATCGTTGGACAACTGATGGCTATTCTGAAAAGTTCATTTTAGAAGAATCATTATTACACTCTTTCCTAACGCTGGTATCGTTACGAAATTTACGGAAATTGCAGTAGAAAGTGTGTATTTTAAAACCTATGTACTGAATTTCAGATAGGAATTCATTTTCATACCTAAAAAACTTTTTGGAGCTATCCCCGCTATCAAATTCGTTGGAAAACTGGCGGCTGTTTTGGAAACTTCATTTTATGAAAGTCATTGTTACTTTCTTACCGGTGCTGGTATTATTGCGAAATTTACAGAGGTTACAGTCGAAAGGATGTAGTTCAAAACGTGTATAATGAATTTTTGATAGAAATACATGTTCATTCCTAAAAAAAATCTTTTTAGCATACCGCCTCTACTGGAATCGTTGAATGAATAGCGGCTGCTTTGGAAACATTATTTCACGAGACTCATTGTTACTTTTTTTACTGGCGCTGGTATTGTTGCAAAAATTACAGAAGTTATAGTCGAAAGCATGTACTTTAAAACGTATATAATGAATTTTTGATAAAACTACATTTTCATTCCCAAAAATTCTTTGAAGCTACCCATCGAATGATATATTCAACAATAGACAGTTTCTGAAACACGGTCTTATAAAATTATCTGTCAAATTTTTACTGTTGCAAATTTTTCGACGAAACTTACACAATTAATAGATTAAACTACGCACTATAGAACGTATATAACATTTTCTCCATAAAAATTGCTCGTCACCCTAAAAAAAATTCCCTAATCCTAACCTCGTCGCATAGCATGATAAACCGTTTCAAGAACATGGTCTCATAAAATTAATTGTCAAATTTTTACTGTCGCAAATTTCTCGACGAAATTTACACAATTGATAGATAAAATTACGCACTTTAAAACGTATATAACAATTTCCCCACCGTACCTATCCAACCACCGCAAAAAAAACCTCGAACCGCTTTGCCTCACTGCAATCAAGGTGTCATCGAGGAATGTCATCTTTGTTTACAAAATGTTCAGCCCCACGAATTCCATAACCCGGTGGGGGCAGATCCCAATAGAAGATGGCCGGTCGCCGGCCATTCCGTGGTTCACCGTAGAAGCATAATTTTCTCTCGGTTTGACCTCGCTCAACCGAGAAGAGAGAAGAGGCGCGCAGGTATTTACGATGGCACTCGACCGGTGACATGGGTTTCGAGAGACCAATGAATTTTAATTCCCCGCCCCCCCCCTCCCTCCCTCCCCCCACCCACCGGACCCCGGGGCCTCATTCTTCTCGGTCCGCCGCGTGGCAGCCCCGCTGCGACACCAAGAACGATGATTTAATATTTTAAGAAAATGAAGGGTCCACCCTTAATTCCGTGCCGGCCGTAGACCCAAGGAGTGGGGGATGGGGCGGGGGTAGGAGGAGGAAAGGGGACCGTGTTCTTGGCAGCGGGAGACTCAGAAAGCCATTACCCAGATATTCGATTCGACAGTTTCGGACGATGCTTTTCGTATACTCCGTCCTCTCTCCCCCCTCCCCGCTTCCGTCCATCGTCCACCGTTTTCGTCCGTCGTCTTCTTTCCTTTTCGATAATCCCTCTTCAGGAGGCTCGCGATGCGCCGGACACGCGATCAAGATTCGTCGATTTCGCGTATAACGCGCGGAGATGGACGTGGCCTGAAACGTTAAGGTTATGTTATCCAGGGAGAAAAACCGGGCACTCGAACAGGGGATCGGTTTATACACGGGACGGATTTACGTTCCGCGGACTTTTTTTTAGAAAATATTACGAGCCATTGAATTACCGGTACGGTGGACCCCCCCCCCCCCCCAGCTCCTCCTCCAACCCTCCTGTAACTCCGTTGGTTCGCGGTATATGGACGTCATTGTCGGACGCGAAGTGTTCCGTGCCCGCTTTGCTTTCGGGCTTTACGGGATCTCGAATTTTTCACCGGGAACCGCTCCTTTTTCCCCGTGCATTTATTTATCCTCGGCCGCCGCACGGGTCTCGTCGTGCGTCGTCGGGGAAAAATCCATGGCATGGTTTTGCGTGTGTATTTACAGTCGGTCCCATAAGTATTCGTACCATCGTTGCTTATAATATAAGCTCAAAATATTATATAAGTTCAAAATAATATCCTTCATAACAGATTTTAAAGCCATCAAAATCAGTGCAAGAATGACTATTTGTTACAATAATTTATTTATGCAAAATAAAAATACACCCCTTCTTCCAATATTCTAATACCTATATTAGAACATTCAATCTAGTTACAAAAACATTATTATTTTTCTTACATATTTCTACTTAACATAACCAACAATCATTCAAATCATTACGATCATTACAATCATAACAATTATTATAATCGTTAAAATCATTATAATTGTTGTAATCGTTACAATTATAAGA
>NC_135782.1:14342802-14372169 GCF_028453695.1 Augochlora pura
TCATTTCGAATAATTTCGCCATAACGTTTAAGCCGCAAATAGGTCTGGTGTCTAGGACTTCATGCAACAATATAACGACAATATCAATAATGTATCGCTATTCAATAATATAGAAATGATATCGATAGTAGAAGGTATATCAATAATATCGATAGTTGAAGGTATATCAGTAATATCGATTCTTAAAAGTATATCGATAATATCGATAGCTGAAAGTACATTAATAATATCGATAGTTGAAGCAATATCGATAATACAACAAGATATCGATACTTAACGATACGTCGATATTATCAATAAAATATTGAGACGACGATATATTGACAATACAAGCATAATTATTTATCAATTGTAACGATAAATGAAAGATATTTAACAATGTTTCGTTAAATATCGTTGAGATATCGATACTGTGAGATAAATTGATTATATCGTTAAAATGTTAATACTTGAAGATATATTAATTTTGTTAATAAAATATCGGGACGTTAATATATCGAAAGTACAATCATATCGATAAAGTAATGATGATTAACAATATATATCGTTAATATCGTCGAAATATCTATACTGTACAATAAATCGATTATATTGATAAAATGTCAATACTTTAAACTATATTAATTTTCTCAATAAAATATCGATGTATCAGCATTAAAAAAAAAGCAATATTAATAACGCTATCTACTTAATAATAATTTCTATTTAATGTTAGTAGTTGTTTACATGATAATACTTAAATAATCCGCGATATACACGTTTCACCGAAAAGTGCAATATGTGCAATCAAAATTTAATCTATCGCAGTATCGATTTGCATTGCAAATGACTCTATTTACTTAACAATATTATCGAAATGATACTGTTAAAATATTGTTAATGCAAATGAAGTGACTGATCGTATAGTTTCATCGGGCCGCATAATTGCTAATTACAATCTGAATCGGCAAACATGCTGCCCGTAGCCGGAGATAAGCGTTTCGATAAACAATAAATTAAAAAGTAAACAATTGAAGAAAACTTGTACTAATTGACAATTTAATATGGATGTCACAATCTGGTACAATTATTGTAAAATAGTTTCTATTGATTATTATGATTTTTAACTACTATTTTTATGTTTAAGTTATAATATATATATATTATACTGTAAAAATTAATTTTTCGCTTTGGAACACTTATTACTGTCGCCAATTAGTTAAATTTTTAATATTTAAATAATAGTTAAAATAAAAATTAAAATAATACTAATATATAGTATAATATATATATATTATACTGTAATAATTAATTTTTCGCTTATATATATATACACATATATATATTAATACCTTTATTTCTATTAAATTTTTAATACTTAAAAACAAAATTTATAATATAAAATATCTCGATTACAAAGACCATTAATTTCAGAAAAATATTAGCCCATTCCCATTCAAATTAAAAACAAACCACTATATATCAAAATTTTCAACTAATTTAAAATTTTCAACAATCAAACATAAAAATGTTTTCAATCAAAATTACCCAGTATTAGCATTTCCACATATTGGAACATAAAATCTTCCAAAAACATTCTTTTCAACTAAAAATACTGACATAACCTAAACATAACCTCAGTTTTTCTTTAATTAATACATATTTTAGACTCGATAACATTCTCGCCGGTGTCGAGACGAGTTCAACGAGTTGCAACACCATAACCTTAAACTCAGAAGCAACGTCAAAATAATTTCAGCGAAAAAAGCTCAATAATCATAACCTCAACTTTTCGATCGTTAATACGTATTTTGGACTAGATAATATTTTCGCCGCTGTCGAGACGAGTTCAACGAGTTGCGACACCATAACCTTAAACCGCGAAAAAACGCCAAAATAATTTCAGCGAAAGAGAGCTCAGTTCCCAGAATGCTGTGCGTCGCGGACACGTGACAGTCGGTCGCGTCCGGAGAGGGAGGTTCGATGAGTCACGCGGTCCGCGGGTTGGAACACCAGTAAACACTTTCCGGCGAGAAAGCGCTCGTTACCGTTCGAATCTTAGGAAGCAGCAGGTCGCTGGGATGGTCTCCGATTCGTGGTTACGCGACGCAAAGGAGGTAAAGGAAGGAACGAAGGAAGGCAAGAGGAGTGGACGGTGGTTTAGTACGAGCAGCAGAAACAGGAATCGGCACTGGCGAGTGGATGTGCGTAAAATTGATCCATATTAATAAGAACGGGCCGGTTCGCGTTGCCGTCGGTTTTTGCATAAATTTGAATCGGCGCTGCGCCGCGGCTCGCGGCAAGGGTTGCGGATTTGAATAATCGAGAATAATTCCGAAGTTTTCTGGCCGTGTAAACGCGGTCCGGCGTAATCAGCGCCCGGCCGGGGCTTCGAAACATTTCATGATGTAACGTTTTCCCCCGGCGGCCGCGGATGTGCAGCTAATTAAGCGCTCTCGCCAGCCAACGGGCATCGGCAAAAAAAAATTCGGTTGGCTCTACGAATTTCCTTCCGGCCCGACCGCCCCTCGAAAACCGCACCCCCCTCAACCACCACCCTCCTCTCTCTTCGTCCGTGTCTTCTCGTTTTGTTCGCGCCGCTTCCCTTTTCGGTTTGGCCGGCCGCGTCTGAACGGGATCCGCCTGGCCGTGTTTGCGATTTTAATGAATCTTAACCACGTGACGGGCTCGCCTTACGTTTCGATCGACGCGCGAGAACCCTTTACTGGGTACGCTCGGCTGTTTTGTTCGCCCGGTGACAATGCCTTGAATTCGACAAGATAAATAAATAATTAAATTTGTGTGGAGGAGACAGTTAGCTTTTATTGTTATTTAGATTTGTTGGATATTAGTTGAAATGACAAAATTTGGAATATTATGGTGTCCCATAAGTTCTTTCCGCGTCACAATGTTTCTAGATAGAAATCAGTTTCTCGAGTTTTAGAGATAGCTTTTATTGTTTAGATTTGTTGCATACTCGTCGAAATGACAAAATTCTAAATATTATGGTGTCCCATAAGTTTCTTTCGCGCCACGATTTTCCCGGACAAAACTGGGTACCTTGACTTCTTGAGATAGTTTTTCTTGTTTAAATTTGATGAATACTCGTTAAAATAACAAAATTCGAAATATTATGGTGCCCCATAAGTTCTTCTTGCGCCACGATCTTCCTGGGAAAATTTGACTTCCTCGGGTTGTCAAGATAGATTTTCTTGTTCAGATTTGTTAAATAATCCTCTAAATGACAGAAGTCGAAATATTTATGGTGTCCCATAAGTTTCTTTTACGCCACTATTTTCCTGGACATAGTTGAGTTTCTCGAGTTTTCAATATAGCTTCTGTTATTCAGATTTGTTGAATAATCGTCGAAATGACAAAATTGGAATTATTATGGTGCCCCATAAGTTCTTTCTGCACCACGATTATCATAGACGAATCGAGGTTCCTCGAATTTTCATGAAAGCTTCTTTTATTCAGATTTGTTGAATAATCGTATAAATGACAAAATTCGATATTTTATGGTGTCCCATAAGATCTTTCTGCGCCACGATTTTACTGGACAAAATTGCGTTTTACGAGTTTTCAAGATAGTTTTCGTTATTCTGATTCGATAAATAATCGCCTAAATGACAGAAGACGAAATATTATGGTATCCCATAAGTTTCTTTCACACCAAGATTATGCTAAACAAACTTAGGTTGCTCGAATTTTCAAGATAGCTTTTGTTATTCAATTTTGTTGGATAACCGTCGAAATGACGAAACTTGAAATATTATGGTGTCCCATGAGTTCTTTCTGCGTCTCTGGACAATGCATTTTGTGCAATTATAAATTAATATTTGATTAGAAGCTTGGCCACCCTTTTTCCTTAATAACTCGTTAACGACGCCTCGAAGAAAAATTTTGCAAAAGAAAAAGTTGCATGAAATTATCTTAGCATTCTTATAAATTTTCGGGACACCCTGATTACACAAATAATCCATAATTATTCTCTAGGTTAGGTCACGGTTAGCTCGCAATTTCGTTCAAGATATATATATCAAGTAAAATATTATAAATGTCGAACGTATTAATATATCAAAAATGTTATTAGCAAACATAAAATTAACAACATTGTCCAAGATGATCGAGATGAAAAAGGAGACCCAACCTAATAAAAGAATGTTTTCTCAAATGTTCGCCGTCGATTAAACTCGCAGCGCCGAAAGTTCATTAAAACGAGCCGGTTAACAGGCAACGGCGAATCAATTTCGGCGATGAGGGCTCCTTGTAAACGCGGATGATGCATTATGTAGGAAGAAGTTGGGTAGTCTTGCGATGCCCTTAATCGCTTGCCGCGGCGCGGATCGCAGTTTCAGCGGCCCTTTTAAATATCGTTAAGGGCCAACACGGGGGGAGAACCGCGCGAAACGTGGCCCGGTCGCCGAAAGTTTAGGTGAAATTTAAATGCGATCCCGATGTGGCTTGTTATCTACACGTTGTCGTGTAATTCCGCCTTCGGGAAGTTAAACCCGGCCGAAAATTTTCCGATGGGAAGTTCCTCTCGGCGAACTTCACCGTGCTATATGGATTGTCTGCTGTAAAGTCGTCGGTGCACCCTTTAATTTCGCGTTGGACATTTGATCGCGACCGTGGTCGTTTCATTTTTGTTGCAGGCGTCCGGTTGACGGTGTTTTACCGCCACGATCGGCGATCGTCGCTTCATTGGGGGCGTTCTACGGCAAATTAAGGGTGAGTGATGGTGTTTCATGTTAATATTTATATATCTATTTCCTATATCATGTTTAATATTATTTATCTTTATTAGTATTTATTAATAATATGATAATAGGCAATATTTTTTGTATTTGCTATATTATAGTATAATATATATATATATATATATATTTATATTTATTATATTGTAATATCATAATGTATAATATAGTTTGCACTCATTATATTATAATAAAATCAATTCATACAAAAATATTTGTATCCGTCATATTATATTATAATAATGACAAATGATATTATTTATATTTACTATATTGTAATAACATAATATAAGATATGCATTTTTTATATTATAATATAATAATATACAATATTATTTGTATTTGTGAAAATTACAGTATAATAGTGGCATATAATATTATTTATATTTATTATATTATTATATAATTTTAATGTTCATATAAGAACACTTACATCTTTTATTTCATGCTCCAACAATAACGTATAAAATTATTTATATTTATTATAATCACTCTCTGTATATAATAGTACCAAAAATAATTTAAATATTATTTATCATATTTAATACTATAATCGGACGTAGAGGATCATTATTTGTTTATTCAGACATTTAAGAACTGGAAAAGCAGCGAAACGGATTTCATGCGAAATATTATATGGAAGGCGGAACCGTCGACTTTAATGAATTATCGATTATCTATAAGAAGTCATCGAGGGGTTAATATTTATCAATAATTCTCTCTCGGAAAATTGCGCCCGTATTTTAATACCGTTTTGCAATTTGCCCCGGGACGGGAGAGAGAGACGGATTTATATCGTTCATTCGAATCATTAAAAATATTCACGTTCTTCGGATATACATTATTCAATCTGAAGAGGGATGATGAAACGCTCTTGGAAAAATAGGTCGTGATTGTCGAATCAACATTTTTCTGACGTGATTACGATTTCGCCTAGCAGAGACACTAATGAATATCGTTGTGGGAACGTCTGTATAATGTTAGGGTGTCCCATAAGTTTCTCTCTTTTTTTTTTAATGCGAAATTAATGGATGATATTTGTTGTTTAAGGTTGATATTCTTACTGCAGGATATTATTGTTGTAGGATATTATTATTCGAGGTCGATATTTGTCAACTTCTCTCGAGGTCGTACATAGCGTGGCACGGAAAGAACTTATGGGACACCCTATCAAATTCATTTCTTATTACTCCTCCCTTCTCGAATTTAATAATTATTAGATTTTACAAAATACTTGTGATTTCTTTCCGAAACTTTGTCAAACTATGTCAAATGAGTTTCCAAGCGCGAAAGAAACTTATGGGGCACCATTATATTTGGAATTTTGTCGTTGTGGCGATTATCCGAGAAATATAAACAACAAAAGCTATCTTAAAAACTCGATAAACACAATTTCGTCCAGGAAAATCATAGCGCGAAAGAAACTTATGGGACACCATAGTATTTCGAATATTGTCATTTCGACGATTATCTGCCAAATCTGAATAACAATAGATATCTCGACATTTCGAGAAACCTAATCTTATGCAGGAAAATCATGGCACGACAGTACTTATGGGACACCATACTATATCGTTTTCTGTTATTTCGACGATTATCCAACAAATTGAAATAACAAAAGCTATCTTGAAAAATCGAGGAACTTAATTTTGTCTAGGATAATCGTGGCGGTAAAGAAAGTTATGGGACACCATAAGAATTGAAATTTTATAATTTCGACGATCATCCAACAAATTCGAATAACAAAAGCTATCTTGAAAATTTGAGGAACACAACTTTGTCTAGGATAATCGTGACGCGAAAGAAACTTATAGGACACCAAAATATTTCGAATCTTGTCATTTCGACGGTTATTAAACAAATCTCAACAACAAAAGCTATCTCAAAAACTCGATGAACGCAATTTTATCGAGGAAAATCGTGGCTTGAAATAAACTCATGGGACACCATAATATTTCGAATTTTGTCACTTCGACAATTATCCAACAAATCTTAACAATAAAAGCTATCTCAAAAACTTGAGAATTTCAATTTTGTCTGAAACAATCATGGCGTGAAAGCAACTCATAGGTCACCATAATATAATTTAACAACGATTCATTTCCGAAGTCGTTTTAATGGGGTTTAACCTATCCGGTCGAAATGGACAGCGAATGCGAGAATTAATATGTACTCGACATATTTTTCTTCATCTGCGATCATTCGTTTCGCAGGACTCGTGAAAACATGTTTTCCTGATTCAACAATTTCGTGTTGTCTTCACTTGTTAAACGCGAACACCGAAAACACGTGGCGATATTTTTGCAGCAATTGTACTTTATGCGCAAGCTATTATAATGCGCTTAAAAATGTTGTTGATTCTATTGTTGAACGTATTAATTATTATTTGAAAAATTAATTGCACAATTAAAGTATCAATGAAAGAAATATACAAGTGTTATCCTGTATAGTATGTGTACTAAATCATTTACCGCGCATCTAATATATAATAATATACACTGTTAGACAATAACATATAGAATTCGTGAAAATGTATCCCCGAAACATTTAATTCACTTCCACCATCAAGAATCCTCTAATCAACAAAGTAAATCATTTTCGTTCACTTCGGATTGCTTTACCCCGGTCCCTACATGAAAAATAATAATTTCCTTTGACCCGCGGCGAACCGGTTGAAACCAGCACAGCGGAGAGTCCTAGCCTAAAAAACAATGGCCGCAAAACAAACGATCCCAAAGAAATAAATAACAGACAGCATCCGCTCCGAAAATTCACGCGAAAAAATCAAAGCTCCCCCGCGCGCTGCATTTATTTATGTAAAAAATTCATCCCGTACGAAGTTGGCATCAAGAGAGAGAGAGATTGTATTTCGACCAGAAACCTGACCGGATAGGTTATCCGGCCGGTGGTGGTAGTCCCGATACAGGCTGGTCTCGAATCCCGAAAACTTGGCCAGAACGTAGAAACGAGAAGGATTTAATTGATAATTATATGTAACTTGTGGTTATTATGATTGTAGATTGTGAATCTAAACTTGAAATTTCAAAATGAGAAGCTCTGAATGAATTTTGGTTTCTAGAATTTTTGTACAAGCTTTTTTTTGAATTTTCTGTGAAATATTTTTTAATATTATTTATAATATTTGAAAGAAACGTGTTAAAAGTTACGAAAGTATGAATATCTTACGTTGCATGTATTAATTAAATTATATTATTTTACATTTACTATAAATATATTATATATACAGGGTGTTTCAAAATTATTGTAACTCCGGGAAATGGGGGGTAGCTGAGGCTATTTCAAGTAACTTTTTCCTTTGCCGAAATGCAATCCGCGGCTTTGTTAATGAGTTATTAACAATTAAAGTTGGCAGCGCACCGACGAGTTTTCGTGCTGCTGCGCACGTGAGCACGGACGACTCAGGGACGACTCAAACCCGTCTCGGTGACAGGAGTCACTGTCTGTGGTCCAAGACTGTCCAGGACTGTGGTCCCAAATCCTAAATAGTTGGCCAAAACCTTTGATAATATATTTTGATTTTTATGACTGCTATTTATATATCATGTATTTATCACCACTATACATAAGTATTTGTATAGTGTGTTACATAGCTGTGATAAAAGTCGAAATACATTTTTCAAAGTTTTGGCCATCTATTTAAGATGTGAAACCACCGTGAGATAACTTCTTCCAAAAAGTTAATAAGACTTTATAACCTTGTACAATTTTTATAAAAATATTTGCTCCTATTTTTCAATGTTTGTGATATCAAAAACGTTTTAGAAATCATAGTGATGTCAATAAAGCTTCCTAATCAATAGATGACATGAACCTATGATATAAACAAATTTCTAGGGATTTTGGCATCGTATTTAGAATTTGAGACCACCGTAAGATAACTTATCTCTAAAAAATTAAAGACACTTCATAACCTCTAAAAATTTTTATAAAACACAATCCTGCGACAGAATAAATTTTTAGGGATTCTAGCCTAGTATTTAAGACTTGAAACCATCGTGCTAAAGCTTCTCTCAAAAAGCTATAACACTTCATAACCTCTAAAAATGTATATAAAACACAAAACTACAATGGAACAAATGTTTAGGGATTTTGGCCTCGTACTTCAGACTTGAGACCACTGTATAAAAGCTTCTCCTAAAAACTTGACACTTCATAACCTCAAAACATTTTTACAAAACGCGATCAATTTTTTATGGATTTTGGCCTGGGATTTAGGATTTCGGACCAGTCAAAGCTAAGAGAGTCCACGGGCGGGAAAAGCGTCGGCACGGGCCTAAAACGCGCAGTGGAGGCCGCAAGCCTGACGATTCCGCTTGTCCCTGGTACGGAAGTGACGTCGCGCCAGTCACCGACGGAAATTCGTACTGGAAATTCCGATGGGTTCGAGAGGTCGAGGAAGGGAGAAGAGGGCAACAATCAGGGTAGACCCGGCATTACGCCCCATTCATCCCCTGCTCTGCCGCCTCTCCCTCCCCCCCTTACCGCTCTCGAACTGTATTTGGCTGACAATTCTTCATTTGCGTGCAGCAAACTCTACAGTGCCCGGCCACCGGTTATATAGCGAAAGGTTTAAACGGCTCGCAAAAGCCCGGCTAAATTCGACTCCAATTTGCCGGCTCATTCGTGCAACGATCGGAAACAAAATGCCTCGGCCGTTCAATTTTTTTTTTTCGCCTTCTTTCTCGTCCCCTCGCTGTTCCCCCCCCCCCCCCCCCCCCCTCCGTCAGTGAACTTGCGACGCTTTTTCTACACCGCGGATTTACCCTCGCGATCCGCTGACCGGGACCGGCCCCATCGATACCCCCGCTTTTCCAAATCAACCGGGCATTGTCTTGCGTTGCGAATTTTTGATGCGAGCTCGATCAACCGCCCACGTGTTCTCTTCTTTCACGCTACCACCCCCGCGCGCCGCCTGCCGGAAGAAAAACGAAGCCGCCGGGTGGCAATTAACCTACGCGCGAGAAGCATTGGGTCGGCAGGTGATCAGGTGGAATAGTGTTATGTTGTTGTTGTTCTTGACGACTTTCTTTGAATTACTTAACGATTTTGCTATAGTGATTATATAATATTTTTTGGATATTTTAAACTTATTTTGGACCTATTTTGTACCTTGATTTTATAATCGTATTTCTGTCTTTTGAGATTTGTGTGAGAGGTTATGTTGACTGATTAGTTCTGCCATGTTAAGTTTTATAGGTTATGGATTCAGGCTGAAATGTATTGTATAAAATATATTTCGGATGCTTTTATTACATAAAATATACTTGTATAGCCACTTGTTCAGTGAGAGGATATATAAACCACGTGTTCATTGAGAGGTTATGTTAACCGATCAATTCTCTTATATAAACATTCATAGATTATTGGTCCAAGCTCAAATAAATTGTATAAAATATACCATGGAAGGTTTTTATTTCATAAAATATACTTGCATAGCCACGTGTTCGGTGAAAGGTTATATAAACTACGCATTCATTCAGAGGTTATGTCAACTGATCAATTTTCTCATATAAACATTCATAGATTATGAATGCAAGCTGAAATGAATTGTATAAAATATATTTTGGAAGGTTTTTATTACATAAAATATACTTGAATAGCCACTTGTTCAGTGAGAGGATATATAAACTACGTGTTCATTGAGAGGTTATTTTAACAGATCAGTTCTCCCATACAAATGTAGACCTAATCCAGACCTATCCTCGATCATATACGAAATGTGTATCAATGAAACTTGTGTCAAAGAGACCCTAGTCGGACACTTTAATCTAGACCTCACCTAGACCTAATTCAGACCTAACCTCGTACTACTACAAAATGTTTGTCATTGATTTCATATTGTCGTCATCCTACCAATGAAACTTGAACCAACTAGATCCTAGTCGGTTACTATATTCTAGACCTAACCTAGACCTAATCCAGACCTAACCAAGAGCTAATTCAGACATAACCTCGTCCTAATACAAAATGTATATCAATTATTTCATATTACCGTCATTCTGTCGATGAAAGTCGAGACGGGGTGAACCTAGACGGTGACTATAATCTAAACCTAACCTAGACCTAATCCAAAACTAAATACGACTTAAAACAAAATGTCTGTGAATGACAATACACGTCTGTGATTTTCTACTGTCATCATGCTATCGATGAAACTCAAGTCGACGAGATCCTAGTCGGCCACTATAATGAAGACCTAACCTAGACCTAATCCAGACCTAACCCCAATTTAATGCAAAATGTGTATCAATGATTTCATATTGTCGTTATTCTATCGATGAAACTCGAGTCGACGGGGTCTCAATCGGTGACTATAATCTAGACTTAACCTTGACCTAATCCCGACCTAACCTAGAGTTAATTCAGACCTAACCTCAATTAGCTCGACGAGATCCTAGTCGGTGACGATAATCTGGACTTAACTTAGATTATATATTCGGTGATTATAATCTAGACTTAACCTAGACCTAATCCAAACCTAACCTAGACTTAATCCAGACATAACCTCAACCACATACAAAATGTGTATCATTAATTTCATATTGTCGTCATCCGATCGATGAAACTCGAGTCGACGAGATCCCAGTCGGTCACTATAACTGAGACATAACCTAAACCTAATCTAAATTATTTCATATTGTCGTCATCCCATCGATGAAACTTGAGTCGACGAAATTCTAGTCGGTCACTATAACTGAGACATAACCTAAACCTAATCTAAATTATTTCATATTGTCGTCATCCCATCGATGAAACTTGAGTCGACGAAATTCTAGTCGGTCGCTATAACTCAGACCTAACCTAGACCTAATCCGAACCTAACCTCTACCTAATACAAAATGTATCTCAATAATTTCATATTGTCATCATCCTATCGATGAAACTCGAGTGAAATGCAGTCGATGAATCAATGACCAATGATTTCGATGAAACTCGGAAATTCTCGGGCGGCGCTCCTTGATCTTCTTTTCGCGTAGGCTTGAGGACATTACTGCGACGGGGTCAGGCGGTCGTTTTGTACGGCACGATAAGGTGTACATACCACATACATACGCGGCGACGTCACTTGGGCGGTATTGTCAGAAGCTGACTAGCCTACCATCCGGGAATACGAAATTCGGCGGTTCCGCGATATTCTGGCGCCGCGAACTTACCGGCACTCGTCGCGCGTGCAATCGCCGAAGACGCGTGACGAGGTCACCAAATATTTTCCGCTCCTGCTTCGATGCTATTGTTTCTTGCTTATGGCGTTTGCTGCCCTAAGATTTGCATACATTCCATATAATCCCCCCCCCCCCCCTCTGATCGTCTAACAAAGTCTGTACTATTTTATGCATTTCATTTGGATGTCTTATATGTTGGTGTAAGTGATTTTTTAGGGTAATTTTTAATTATTTGAAATTTTCTGATGAATGTATATATTTAAACAAATATTTATGGTAAATTCAGTAATGTAAGAGATTGTCTTTGGTATAATGTTTAAAAATGAGGTTATGTCAGGAAACGATGGGACTAGTCAATTAATATTTTCATTTAAATAAGATTATTTTATAAAATTAATAGTCTTAACAGTAATGAAATTAAAAAATAAAAATTAAATTAGAAAAGTAATAAAATAAAAATGCAATAAAATTGGAAAAGTAATAGAATTAAAACAGTATTCAAATTAGAAAAGTAATAAAATTCAAAAAGCAATAAAATCGAAAATGTAACAAAATTAAAGAAACAGTAAAATTAAATAAACAAATAAATTAAAAAATGTTATATTTACAAAACAGAAAAAATCATAAAATCAAAAAAGCAAGTCTCCTCCTCTCTATAAATTATTATAAAATTAATGTTCCCCTAAAAAAGGTAACCCTTTCTTAGAAATTAAAATTTCTACTATTTCGAATTTCCAATCTGCATACCGGGTATGTCACAAAAAAAGAGTCTTCTTCGGGGACCATAAAATTTGTCAGAAAAAAGCAGCTCTCTTTCCGGTAGAATGATTCCGTAAGTTAGTATACCAGATTAATGAAGCGTCCCGTTGATTCGTCGGCCGACCAGCTCGTGCTGTTTATTCGATTACCGAGCGGGACGGTGATTGGTAGGTAGAGGCCCAATGAAATTCCCGTACAATATACCGTCCCGTGTCTTTCACAGTCCGATGAACTTTGACAATCGGGCCCGGGGTTTCGGCGTTGAAAGGGAACACGCCGGTCAATTTGAGCGAAACGATCGCCGATAGCCAGAACTCCGACCGCACCAGGACCCTCTTAAAAACCTCGAAAACGTCGAATAATAGTCTTGAGCACTGTGACAACCATTCTTTTCATCGAAGAGGCTGCGGTGCCAGGTGTTTGGCCACGATCTTTATGGGGAATCGGGGGAAAGCCTATGGTTACCATTATATTTATATTATCACATTATATTATATTACATTGTAGTGTATATATAGTATAGTATAATGTAACATAGTAGTGTATAATGTAGTACAGTATAGTATATAATGTAGTATAGTATAGTATAGCATAGCATGGCATAGTACAGTATGGCAAAGTATAGTATAATATAAAATATTATAGCATACCATAGCATAGAACAATATAGCAAAGCATAGTATAGTATAATATATTATAGAATAGTATAGCATAGCATAATATAATATAGTATAATAGTATGGTATAGTATAGTAAGTATAGTATAGTATAACATGGCATAGTACAGTATGGCAAAGCATAGTATAGTATAATATATTATAGCATTGCATAGAATAGCATAGTACAGTATGGCAAAGCATATATTATACATAGTATAATATATTATAGCATAGCATAATATAATATAACATAGTATAACATAATATAACATAGTATAACATAATATAATATAGTATAGAGCATAGCATAACGTATTATCGCATAACATAGTATAACAAAGCATAGTATATTATATTATATTATTTCATATTATATCATCTCTAATCAAATTTCTATTTTTGTATATAAACCCAGTAATTATCGTAAATTTGTGCATAAATTTAATAAATTTCATAATTTGCAAGTAATTACTTAAAATTATTTTATACAAAATAACTCATACCAATGTATTGATAACAACCGTGATTTAATCAATTTTTATATAAATTTAATCTTGCTTTAAACTGTCTTGTACTCGATACATTTATATGCAAATTGTATAAATTTTAAATTGTCATATAAATTTGGTTTTTAGTATAATCATAAACATATATATAAACAAATAATTACTCTTATAAAATTCTCAGACAAACAATAGCGCCAGCAAATTTATTTACGAATTCATCATAAATTTGCTTACAGATTCAATGTTTACCATAAATTTATTACATTACATTGTTATGTTTTTAATATGTTCACCGGATAATGGAAAAAATATGATTTTATTTCATATGTTTCGTGCTGACTGAGAACGCTCGTATCGAATTTCAATACAAATCGCGTTTTTTTCAGGTATTTCCGATGATCCGGTAACAAAAAATGTTTTTAACAAAAGTATTTGAGTATTTTCTGTTCTACCTATTGGAATATAAACATTTGCGAAAGATATATATGTTTCATTGGAAAGCTTTACCGAAGAGAAACAATGTCAACGGGACACTGTCAACTTGTCAGAAATGTCACGTTTCGTCCTGACGATTTTATTAAACTATAATTTGTTAAGATATTTTACCATAATCTTTGTCTAAAATTACTTCATCAACTGAGGATTGACATCGGTACTATTTTTGTTTGTAGAAGCTAGAAAAGTCAATGCTGTATCCTAGTTTGAAAATCTTTTACAGCTTAGATTTGTTATTTCAATAAACAAAATATAAAAAAAGAAATGAAAACGAAAATAAAAAAAGAAAGAAATTTTCGACAAGTAGAAGTCTCCTGGCATTATGCTGATTAATTGGATTTTTATCAGATATTCTCTAACACAATATTTCTCGAAAATCATTTTATTATTTAACAAGTTGCATTTCTGTAAATTTTATTTGAGGAAAATTTGCAAAAAACAATTTTTTCTAGAAAGATGCTCGTCTCCGCGATTTTTTAAATGTAAAGACATATCTTTGACTTGACAATATTCTGCGAACAAATAAATCGTAGAAAGTAGATAATATATTTAACATATTATCTTATATATTGTTACATATACTAGATCATATGATAAAATAACGATCCATAAGACATGACATGCTATGATCAGCTACGTAAAAAGAAGTTATGTCTGGATCATGTACAGTTTAGGTTAAGATTACGATTCATACCAAAGTATAATATATAAGCAAAATCTCACATACAGGGTATCCCAAAATTACGCTACTTCCGTGAAGTGATGGGTTCTTCTGGTCATTTGAAGTAAATTTTTCCTTTCCAAAACGCAATCCGCGGCTTCGTTTACGACTCATTAACGAAAAACGTACAATGCCACGCCCTCGCCCGTCTTAGCTCCACCCTCGCTGTCTAATTGGTCCACGTTTTTTGCCAATAACTCGTTAACTAAGAAAAATAGAACATTTTCGCAAAGGAAAAAGTTTCTCTAAATCACCTCAGGAACCCCTCATTTCAACCTCAACAATTTTGGTAATAATTAATTAATAAAATACGTTAAATAATTTATGCCGAGGAAAGCGACTTCGCAAACCATTCTACAGTGTTGCAATCTTTACAACAACTGTTTATTATGATCAAAGATCACACGTGATACAAAAAGCCGTTATACCACGCGCGCGCGCGCGCTGTAACCGCTTCCGCGGTGGTGGCGGCGCTCGAAGCCATTCCGAGACGGAGGATGATAGCGGTACACGTGGAAAACAATGCTCTGACACCGCGTACGTAATACAATATTGCGAATGGTTACACGTATCATTATCTGGCGGCCGTTATCGCGCCACCGCCGGCACACTTCGCGCCGACGACTGAAAGAATGATTTCACGGTGCGATGCTCCGCCGCGCCGCGTCTATCGATACGCGCGGCCGGTCCCTGCCGCGCGCGTATTATCACCGAGCAGCTCGTAAAGAGGGTGGGATCTGTTAAAGCCGAATGAAATTCGGACGACTCCGTGGCCGGACGAGAAAAAAAATCGACGCCCCGCGCACTGAATCGCCGAGCGTCAGAAGCCGGCGTTCTATCGCGGATCTGAATCATGTTTCCGCGTGTGTCCGACCGGGATAAGCTTCGCTCGTGTTACCGGACACCGTTTTGTTGCTCCGCATTATGCAAGATTCTACAATTTTTTGGCAAAATATTGACGCTGTTTAGGCGAATTTCAGGTGGATGTATGTTTAGGTAAATTGGGTTATGATTTTAGAAAATTTACTTGGTTATACAGAGTGTCTCAAAATTATTAGTTATTAATTAACTATTATCAAAATTGTTATATCGGCGAAATGAGAGGTTCCTGAGGTGATTTGGAGAAACTTTTTCCTTTGCGGAATTGTTCTACGTGGCTTAGTTAACGAGTTATTGGCATAAAACGTGGACCAATTAGACAGCGTGGGCAGACCAGAAATGGGCGGGGGCGTGGCAGCGTACGTTTTTCATTAATAACTCGTAAAGAGAGCCTAGCAGTACTGATTGCAACACTGTTAAGTGGTTCGTGAAGTCGCTTTTCTCGGCATAGATTATTTTGACGTTGTTACAAGGTTTTGAGGTTTTAGCGTAGGGGATCTTATTAATTAATTATTACCAAAATTGTTGAGGTTGAAATATGCGGTTCCTCAGGTAATTTAGAGAAACTTTTCCCTTTGCGGAAATGTTCTATTCCTCTTAGTTAACGAGTTATTGGCATAAAACACGGACCAATTAGACAGCGAGAGCGGAGCTAAGACGAGCGGAGGCGTGGCATCATTCTTTTTTCATTAATAACTCGTTAACGAAGCCGCGGATTGAATTTCCGCAAAGGAAAAAGTTAGTTCAAATAGCATAAAGAAGTGGATGACGCGGACGAACATAATTTTGATCCATTCTGTATACTACAATAACAATACTAATAATAACAATAATTATTATTATGACTTTATATGCTAGGAAAACACTTCACCAGTAACAAAACAATATTGTACATCACATTGTTCAAATATCAGTTAATATCTGTTAAACAAAATTATTTGTTAAACAAAGTAACACTGTATCAAACCCACAAGAAAAGCCTATTATTTAAATCATCGCGCTCATCGATAACCGTCCAACAGCGTCCCGTTAATAAATTCGGCTAATTAAGGGCGTGACGGCGAGTCATCGAATGATCGGCTGTCACGACGTCCGCGTAATTAAAATGAACTTTTCAAATTAGCTCCGCCGTGCGCACGTGTCAAAAAAAAGGAAAAAATATCGTTCGCAGGTGAGAGTTGGGTCCTCGAAAAAAATCGAGCCCGGAGAAAGTTATGTTCGAACACGCGTTTCGGGCGCGTGGAAAAAAAAGAAGAAGAAAAATCCATTTCTGAGACGACACCGGTCCAATTATAAAATCGAACCCGTCGCGGATATACGAAAGAGAGAGAGAGAGAGAGAGAGGAAATTTCGCGGGGCATCGATCTGCGTGAGGAGGTGGCGTGGGCTGGGTCGCCGTCGGCCAGGTACTTCGGGGAAACAGATTTAGCAGGTGAGCTACGAAGGCAGCAGCACAGAGGCCCCCGTAAAGAAAGCGTTTAATTAACCTAACCCTTTGATCTTGAAAACAGCGCGGCGGCCTCTCCTACCTCCGCGCGCACTTAGCTAACGGGGCTGCATTGATACCGAACTTCGTTAAGCACTTTAACCTTTGCGAGCTTCATTTTCGCATTAATCCGGCCTGTCGATTCACCACGCCGGTTCACGCTGCCCCGGGTGAAACGTTCCCGGGACCTTCGCGCTCGATCGCCCGCCGTTCCGAATGGATCCATCGGACATCCCGTTTTTCCTTCGGGCAGATCGAACTTTCGAACACCCTGTATAATATAGTGTCTAACGTGATACAATATGTATAATATATTCTATTAATAAATACAATATGTTATTTAAAATACAATATATTATTAATATAAATTCTACTCAAAAACAGGTAATAGTTAGAGGGTATATATGTATAGTTAGGTCTGGGTTAGATCTTGATTAGATCTTGCGAGCACCCTGTGTAGTGCAGAGTCTATAGCAACACAATATGTATATATAAAATATATAATATCTTATATTATATTGTCATATAAATGTCAATGATAAATTCTGCTAGAAAAGAGGTTAGGTCTGGGTTAGATCTCCATTAGACCTTTCGAACACCCAGTATAATGCAGCGTCAAACATGATAAAATATGTATAATATATTATATTAATATATACAATATATACAATACAATATGTTATTTAAAATACAATATAGTATTAGTATAAATTCTGTTGAAAAAGAGGTGATGTAATGTTAGGTCTCAACTAGATCTATGTTTTAAAATATATTATATATTGTACTATACTGTAATATAAGTATCAATGATAAATTCTGCTAAAAAAGCGGTTAGGTATAAGTTAGGTCTCGACTAGGTATTTCGAACACCCTGTATAATGCAGCCTCCATAATAACACAATATGTACATAGAAAATGTATAATATATTGTGTTATACTGTAATACAAGTATCATTAATAAATTTTGTTAAAAAGAGGTTAGGTCTCGATTAGAATTTTCGAACACCCTGTATAATGTAGTCACGTGTCTAACATAACACAATATGTATACACAAAATACATAATATATTGTATTATACTGTATTATAAGTGTCAATGATAACTTTTGCTGAAAAAGAGGTTAAGTTTGGGTTAGGTCTCGATCAGATCTGCATTAAATCTACGAATTAAAATATTAATAAATACAAAGATGAAGACAATCTAAAAATGTCGATATTATTATTCTCAAACCATGAAAATTATTCTAGAAAAAAGAACCTTTTCTTTAGTTTTTATTTATTACAATAAATATTGACAATTTTTCATTTTGCACTAAGATCCATACTCTATCATAATAATTAATAATCCTACCCAAGAACAAACAATTAAATACAACAATACCTAATCACATATAATAAAAACAATCGGACACAATAATAATAACAATAATAATAATAGTATTTTGCAACAATTACACATGCATTCGCAAGATCTCAGCTGACAAACCGAAGAACATACGAACATGAAAAAGCGTACTGTATCGAGTTTTATGGTGGCGCGCGTGTCCCATTGTTCCCTGAAAAATTAGTACGAGGCGATAAACGCATAAAGAAGCGCAGTCTGCGGGGCAGCGCATAAAGGTGTTGTTTGGCCAGGGCGCGTTAAAGCATGTCGCCCGACGATTTTTTGAAGGTTTCCAGTCTCTCAAACAATTTGCCCGGCGCGCGCGAAACGATCCGTTGTTTCCTTTTTTTCTCTCCTCTTTTTTATTTTTTTTTTTTTGTTCGTTCGTTCGTTCGGTCCCGACGACAACGGCGCGGAGGCGACGAACGAAATTGTTATTCTGCAATTGGCACTCAAGTATCGCGGGGGCCGGATTGGCTGTATTAAAATATCGCACGATCTCAACACGCAATCCCCGTCAGAGGTTAGCACCGCGTCACCCCGTTACAACGGCGCGGCGGAGAACGGCGCGGTGGGGCTATAGAAAAGTAACGCGACATACGCGTCCCGGATTCGACGTTAAAACCGTGCCCCGCCACGATGACGATAACGATAATAAAGAGAAGAGAGAGAGAGTGAGCGAGGCTACGCGGAACGAGACAATGTCGCTGCGGGGGAGGAAAAAAAGGGAGCGTCGAGCTTGTTCGTTCCCGCCGAAATCTGCTCGCCGATTGCGGTCGTTCTACCGCGCAAGATTTTTCCCAACGAATTGTTTGAACTAGCCGGGGGATTTTGGAAATCTGCCGAGCCTGACGCGACGTGGACAAGAAGAAATGATAAATAGGTATAAAACGTGTTTAGAGAGATAAGAGAAAAATTTGTTTAAAAATTGGGATGGATAATTGTTATTGTATTGTATAATATGGTGTTAGTGGATTGCTGAGATTCTCCCGAGTAGAATTAGTACAAACACGATGTAGATCGGACAATTTTTACGGATTTTTTACAAATTGGAAATGAATTTGAAAAATATTTTTTAGTTTTATGGGGGTTTATGAAATTGGTTTGATTTGTGTCGTGTTTGTACTCGTGTTACTCGGGTGAATCTCAGCGATTTATTGGTGCTATAATTTTTAACGAGTTGATTATTGTTATTTGTTGAACACGGATTATACACAAAACTATAATATCTTCATACATACTTCTGCACTTCTAGTATTACTAGACTACCGAGACTCTGTCGATTAAAACGAGTCCAAACACGACGCAATTAAAACTAGTTCCACAAACTCAGTGTAAACTAAATACAATTTTCAAATTTGACAATATTTTTGACTTTTATCGAGTCTACAAAATTCTTCCGATTCACGTCGTATTTGTACTCATTTTACTCGGCAGAATCTCAGCAATCTAACGATACTATACCCAAGACTATCAACCACATAAATGCAACACAATCACAGAATAGAAAATGGCTGCGATCGAAATGGCAATCGGAAGGAATTTATTAGTACGCCGGTAGGCAGATGAGGTAGAAAAAGGCCGGAACGACGAGGGAAAGAATGGGAATCGTTCGACGGCTCGAAGACAACAATACTCGTCGGTTCGTCGGGAAGTTCGAGGACGATCCTCCCCGGGCCGGTCCCCGCCGGGAATTTTATCCTTATTGGATTACGAAGAAACAATCCTAAGTCCTCCTAACGAGTCCTACGGGTCGCGGTGATATCGGTGGCGGTCGCGATAGATATCCTAATGCCTCCTGACAAGCGTGCCGGGTCTCTCAGCTGGTCGGCACCTTTCCGAGCTATCCGGTGCAATTATCCGAAACCACGGTGAGCCTGGTCGTGTTATTGTTTTTTTCCTCTCCTCTCCCCCCTTTCCCTTTCTCTTGCCGGCGGTCCGCTTAACCACCGGCGCGCCTGATCAAGATCCTTTCCAGGGATTCGCCTATTGTCTTCGGCGAAGGGACCGCGCCGGCCCCCGGCTCCTCTTCTGGTTACTTTGCCAGGCTGCTTTATTGTTTTCCTGCTGGTTGATGCAACCGCTGATAAAAGTTTTGACAAGTCCGGGCCGGACCGCCTGTAAACTGACCTGTGGATCCAGGAAGAAGGCCGTCTCCGTCTTCTCTCTGTCAGCCCGTTCCTGTCTGTCATTCTAATAACGCATTTGCATCTTCGGTCTTTCTTAAAATTTTTTATTTCTTTTATTTTTGCTTTATTTTACTGTATTATTATTGGAGTGTATTTGATTTTTTAATTTGATATTTTTGATATTCGTCATACAATATTTATATAATTTACTGTATGGTATGACATGTAATATAGTATACTTTATGTTATAATTTATGTATAATTCCTAGTAATATTTATTATACGGTTTATACTATAATTTATGTACGATTTGTAGTATTATTTATTATATAATTTATGTATAATTTCTGCTACAATTTATGTATAATGTATAGCATAGTTTATACTATAATTTATGTATAACTTATAGTATAATATATTATATAATTTATACAATAACTTATACTTGTAATATTATTATGTAATATGTAATATAGTATAATTTATTTACAGTTAATTTAATTTAATATATTATGTTGTGCACATCAATAATAATGACCATAGTTTCGTGCACTTATAAAATACTTTATCTACAATGTCTATTGTTATTGTTATTGTTATTGTGTTCCTAAAAATTTAACATATTTGTCTATTGTATTGCGTTACATACTATATTATACGCTGTAATAATATTATAGTGTGCAATATGTTTTATAGATAAAATATAATATAATATAATATTATTATAGTTGGAACGTATTCTAAAGGGTTAACATAATATAATATATGCACTATTTGTTTTATAATACAGTAGCATTTATGTTGCAATATGCAATAATATATAAATATGTTACACTTGCGTATAGCGTCATATTATACAGTAGACTATACACTATAATAATGATAACTATGGCTAATACTATATTGTAATACACTAGTATACAAAATGTAGTTTACAGTATAGTAGAATTATTGTTGCAGTATTTTGTGCCTGAAGCTATAGTTATTATTACTATAGCAGTTAATATGGCGGGTATATTACCATATACATTATAATATACATTATGTATCCATTATGCATAATATTGTTACAGATGTTGCATATAATAACGTATATATTATGTGTAATACAGTGTATATGATATACGTAGTATAATGCATATATTACATGTAAGATAGTATACATATGTGATGTATAATATAGATATAGATATAGATATAAGATGCAGATTTTATGGTGTATAGTATAATATTACGTGTATAATATAACGCATATTTTACATATATACGAATGCAATTACAAATATTTTCTACAACATGATTTGGTTATGGATAAAGTAATCTGTGTGCGCATGAAGTTACAGTGATTATTATACTATATCAGTTAATATGAAGTATATATCATCACATACATTATAATATTTATGTACAATATATCATATTACATATAATTAATACATAATATAACAAAAATATTATGCATAATATAATGATAACACTTGCTATACATGTATGAGACAGTAAGTTATAAACGCACATAATGTCTAACGCATAATATAATACATATATTACAAATAATATAATAAATACATTACAAATAATATAATAAATACATTACAAATAATATAATACATATATTACAAATAATATAATAAATATATTACAAATAATATAATACATATATTATAAATAATATAATCCATGTGTTATATATAATATAATAAGTATATTACATACAAGATAATATGCACATGTTACACATAATATACTACTGTTCTATTATACACATAGAATAGAGCACATAATATAGTATTACTTCACTTAAATAAAAAAACGAAAATGGTATTATAAGATCGTACAAAAATTTCGTCGACGTCCGTCGATCAAGACGGTCACCTGACCGATCCGGGCCCGCCCCCAACAAGACCGCCGACCGCAATAAACGCGCTCTGCTCTCGCGCGCGACATCCGCTATTCTGCGGATAGGCGACTTTTTTTCCGCAAACTTCCGAAGATCATTACGAGAGGCGGCGAAGGGCCCGCGCGGAGCCTCGTAAACCCGGAGCTCGTAAAAATCGCCAAAATACACGCGCCTTACATGGTAGCCACGCGTAGGCGGAGGTGTCATATCCCGGTGAAATCATTGCCACTAAAAATCACGTGTTCCCGTCGGATATTTACAACGGTCATAGTGGCGTTGTTGCCCGCCGATTTTCATTTTTTCTTTCTCCGCGCGGTCCGAGGGCAGCGCCCTCCCCCTTTCCTCTCCGCGGATCGGAACCAGTCGCCCGCCGCCGTTCCCCCCGCGCGTTCCTCCGCTCCGCGACGGCGAGCAGGACACCATAATTTTTTTCCGGTATTTGCATTCTGGAAGCCAATAAGCGACCGCGGGGGACTACCCGCGGCGCTACCATCGACTTTCGCGCGCAATTTATTCCGGCGCTTCCCCCCACCGTCCCCACCCCCTCGCCGCGCGCTGCCACGGAATCCGGAAACCTTGACGGAGGCCGTAGTGTCCGGCTTTTTTATCGCCGTGTATAGGATGAATAGTCACGGGTCTGATTGCGAAGGAAGTATAGGTTAGGGGGAACTGACTTTGACCTAACCTTTTTTCTTTTAAGAAGGAGGTAATCTCTATTTATGGATCACCCGCTCTTTCGTGAACTTTGACCTAACCTAGGTTTCATATTACCTAAATCTTGACGACGAAAACTTAACCTCAGACTTAGCCCTAGAATTAACCAAACATAACCTCAATTTACCAAACAAATATCAAATCTTGGAAAAAGATCTTGACAGATTTCCAAGAGATTATCACATTTGCCCAAATTTAGTATAGTCTGAGCCTATACTTAACCTAATACTTAACTCTAGGCTTAACCAAACATAACCTCGATTTATCAAACAAAACTCAAATCTTGAAAAACTCTTAACAAAACCCAAAGAGACTATCAAATTCGTCCAAATTTAGTATAAATCGTTTAAAAAGTCTTTTAAGGTATTGCAAAAATAGCAATGTTATTTAATACACGCCTATTATATATATACATCTACTAATACACCCCTAATTATTTACAAGAGCTAAATTAACCTCAATTCTACCACATTTCAAAGAAAAATCCTATACCAATAATCAAACATAAAACAATAGCCAGAATATAATTCAAGACAGTAAAAGAGACGATTTGCTGGAAGACAATGGCGTAGGACGCGGTCAAAGTATCGCGATCGGATGATGGAACACTCGGCGAACAGTCAAATTTCCGAGCTCGTTCCATCGGATCGACAGGGGGTAGTAGCTGGAGATAGTTGTTCAGAAAACCACCTGTGAAAGAGCGAGTATCGTTGAAGTTACTGAATCCAAAGTTCCGAAGTAAGTGTGTTGACTGTTGCGGCAAGAATGCAAGCAGACGAGGACGACGACGTAAGTTCCAGTGTAAACAATCAGACGACGTCAGGACCGCGATTCTGTTTCGCCGTGACACGGTCGCCCGACGAAATCGATAAAGTAGAAGGAGATATGAATTCACGTCTACTATTTTCACCGGCTCGTTCACCGGCTGGCGTCGACGTCGAAATTATGCGAAAGCAAAATCCAAGGCTGCCAGCGAGACCCGGTTACACGGTGGACTCAAATCCTGTATACGTGGACAAAATGATAAAAATTCAGCTTTATCAAGAGTTAGTATTAATTGTTTATGGTACTTTGGTGGTTATGTTACTTTAAGCAAAAATCCAGAAATATAGGAGGCAGAATTTTTATAAATTTTGGGAGGGGTTAGGAATATTTTGGTTAACCTTTTGGGAGGTGCTGTCGCACAGTGGTCCCAAATTCTAAATACGTGGATAAAACACCAAAAATTCAATTTTATCATATATTCGTTTTAATTATTTAGGTTATTTTATTGATATCTCTATGGTGGTCATAGCAGTGAATGATATAGGTCATATTTTGTTAACCACAAATCCAAAGAGGACAAAAAGTCGAATTTTTATAAAAATTGTTTTGGGTTAGGTCTCAAATCCTAGATATATGGATAACATACCAAAAATTCAACTTTATCAAGCATTAGTATTATTCGCTTATGGCACTCTAGAGGACACAACTTTCTTTGGCCACAAATCGCAAAATAGAGGGGGTAGAATTTTAATAAAAATAGTGAGAGGTTAGAAATTTTGTGGTTAACTTATTGAAAGAAGCTGTCGTACAATGATCCCAAATCTTAAATACGTGGACAAAATATCAAAAAGTCAGTTTTATTATAGCTAAGTGAACATAGGTTCGCATCAAGCTAAGTGAACATAGGTTCGTATTAAGCTAAGTGAACATAGGTTCGTATTAAGCTAAGTGAACATAGGTTCATATTAAGCTAAGTGAACGTTCGTATGTTTAAGCTATTTAATGTTTTTATTGTAGAGGGTAGGTAAGAGTAATCACGTTTTTTTTAATAATAAATATAAAAAGACAGAAGGAAGAATTTTTATAAAAACTGTTCTAGGTTATAAATTTTGAGGTTAACCTTCCAGAGGAAGGTATAGTGGTCTCAAATCCTAAAACAGTAGCCATAACCCCGAAAAATGAATTTTTTCATGGAATAATTTTAATTGTTGCTTAGAACAGTTAAAAATTAAAAATTGTATAATATACCAAAAACATTAAAAATTATACATTTTACAAAAATCTACAAATAATTGAAACAAAACGGTCATTCGATGATAATAGTTGTCAAATCATAACCTTAAAATCCTAAAAGTATAAACAATTTTTCTTTTTAAATTCAAAGTTCAATAATTCGCATAATTTATTCATAGCAATGATACCCTCTATTCGGTTTATTAATGTATTAATAAATATAACTGATAAATATAACCCTTATTTATTAATATTTTTATATTAAATTGTAGGAAAAAGTAGTCACGTTTAAAAATCATGTTCACATTTTTAAAAATAAATTAGCATCACCACTTTTTGTTTAAATTTGAAACTCAAAGTCGAGATTGTTAATCAACGACCACAATTTTAAATTCGGTATTTTTCATATTTTGGCCAGGTTTTCGAGATTCGAGACCATGGCGTGTCTGTTAAAAAATCCGCGTCATATAAGTTTACCTTTTTCATAGCTTGTTCTCTCTTTCTCTTTTTCCGTTCTCGCTCTCTGTTTCGTCTCAGTTTCAAATTAGGGATGCTTTCCATTTGCCTGACGTTCGCCACGCCCCCCTGGCAGCTCCTACGGTAGCCAGCCTGTTCGAATACCAAACTGACCTGTCCGCTTGACCGGCCGGGCTCTCTGCCTTGGCGTGGGGTCCTCCCGTCGCGTCCACATTTAAAAATCCGCCGCACGAACCCCCGGCTGCCCCCGAAACCCAGAAATCAGGCTACTGTCATCGGAGAAATCACTGGCCATGGAACAGCCCGTGGAACGCAAAGCATGATCAACGCTTTCGAGACGACATTCAAGAATTTTTCTCCTCGCTGATTACCTTTTTGCAAACAAGTTTCACGCGTAAACAATTTCGTTGTAATATGGGGAAGTCGAGAGACTTGTCAGTCAATTTTTTTATGGGGGTTTTGCACGGTGGTGGGATCCCATGATACCTGGTTTCGAGGTTAGGGGGACTTGTAGTTTTTTGGTAATAACGTATATTTAAGTGAGCATTTATATAGATATTTAAATAAATTTATTAATAATAGGAACAGTAATATGTATATATAATGATAGTAATGATGAATAATAATAATAGAAATAGTAATATGTTTATAATAATAGTAATAATGAATAATAATAATGGAAATAGTAATATGTTTATAATAATAGTAACAAAAAACAATAGAAACAGTAATATACATATAATAATAATGAATAATAATATTATAATAAAAATAGTAATACATATAATATATTTTATATATGTTTATATATATCTAAAATAATAATTATACTTATAAAATAGTAATTACAATACAATTACCATAATAATAACAATATAAGCTGTACAACATCGTCCAAACCTAAAAACTGCACCAAACCAGTGCAACTGCCATAACCTCATAAATACCACGAATCAAACCACGTACACCCACATCCAAAAGATATAAACCAGACATACAAACTGGAAACATCTCTCGCAGCGATATGCAGCAGCTGCAAAGCAGCGTCGCGGCCAATCGACTCAGAGGGAGTTTAACCAACAAGGAGCAGTTTAACCGTACAAAATCTTCGATAACCTCCGCTTGCTCAAGTCGCCCCCTCCCGTAGAGAGTGTATCGTGCACAATCGGTTGTAAGCCAGACGACTCTTCTCGAGCGACGTCGGAAACGACGTTTCCGTCGTTACAAAAACGGTGCTCGCGGTGCGCCCCCATAAAGGTGGTTCGAAAACTGGCGGTCTCTTCTTGGCTGCCGGCAAGAATGATCCGGGTGCTCGGAAATTTGATCGGATAAATGTTCCCGGTGCCGCGACAGTGGTCGCGGCGTAGGCACCCTCTCGACTCTCTTCCTCTCTACTCGGCCTGACTGCTTGCTGCCCCTATATAACGGGGTCGCGATCGCACAATGGGGCTGCGCGGAGCATACGTAGCAGCCTAGCTGGGCGGGCATTATGTGTATCTGGGGGGGCTCTCTCTTCTCGAACGAGCCCCGCGCGGCGCACACACGAACCACACGTATGTGTGTACGAGGAGGTATACGAAGGAAGAAGAGGAACGAGCAGGTAAATTCGCGGAGCGTTCGAATGCGCCGCGGACGTATGCGAGCACTCGTGGTGGCTCGAGTGCGCCTCGAGTATCCGCGTAAGGCACGTAGATAAAATACGTTCGATGCACGTACACACGGGGGGAGGAGGGGGCCCGGCTCTGCTACCACCCCCTTCCCCAGGGTAATTGGCCCTCTTGATCGCGTTCGTAGGACCGCTTTTCAATATTCCCGTTGGCCTTCCCTACGCCGTTCCCGTTCCGCACACATCGTTCCCTCCTTCTTTCTTCCGCCAATGGCCTTTTTCTACTCGGCACTAAAACCCCCCTCTACGTCTCTACCCCTGGTATTCATTAATTCTGATCAATTTTCCTGTCGTTAGGGCTTTTTGTTCGATCCCGTAATCCTTCGAGAGAGCACCGTCGAAAAGATCCTTCGAGTGACACTACCCGCCGAAACATCGATCTTCCCTCCGATTTTTCTTTCTTTTTTCATTTTTGTCTGTAAGGAATTATTATATCTTTCGTGGTTATGTCACAGTAAGCAGATTTTTCTCTTAGAAGGGCTAGGGTCTTTACACATCCTTTATTAACTCTGTACTTGGTGTAGTTTAACGAGGCGAATTCATGGTGGTGATTTTTCTAGTAGTAAACTGGTAGGTGATGGGTGTTGTCTTGGGAAAACGAGGGAACTTGGTAGACGGGAATCGAACCCAGACCCTCTGTTTGGTGGACGATCGTCTTAGCCACGCGGCTATTGTGTCCAAGTAATTTTTTATTCTCTGGACACGTTGATATTCGGCTGTCGTAGTTTCTGCAGTGTGGTTACGTTGTTTTAAGTCTAAATTAAATTCTGCTTTATTGTTGCTTGGATTTATGTTGTTGGGATAGGATTAAAGGAGAAAGATTAGTGATCTAGATTTTTTAAGGCGATTTTTAATGTTGTAAATTTATGGATAACAACATACTTGGTTTTTGTAAAATGTTATATGAGAGTGAGAATTTGAGGAATTGAAGCTAATTAATAATGTTGACGTCGTGTTCGAAATTGTTCGCTGGAGGTATTTTGTAATAGTTGTAAATAGAAGAGAGGATTGGGTTAGGTCTATGTTAAGTCCAGGTTAGGTTCATAGTTTTTCCTGAATATTTCAAAAAATAAAGTAAATTGATGTTTATTACAGAAGAGAAAGTTATTTCAGTAAAAGTTCACGGAAGTTATTTTGTAGGAATTGTAAATATAAGTTAGGTCCGGGGTTAGGTCTAAGTTAGATCTAGGTTAGGTCACCACAGATCTTCCTGTGTATCTCTGAAACTAAAGTAGATCGACGTTCTGAACAAAAGAAAACGTTGTTCCAGGAACTGTGCTCTGAAATTACTTTATAATTGTTCTAAAGATTATATTAGATCCGGTTTGGTTCTAAGTTAATTCTCGGTTAGGTCCACGGTTCTTCCTGTACACCTAGTTACAAGTTATAGCAAAGCTGGTTATAAATACAAATAATTTAGATTAATGAGAAATTGAACAATACTTCATGTTTAAACAAAGTGAGTAATACCTCGTCCTTAAACAAATTCTGTAACAGTTTAGTTTTAAACATGTTGTGTAATACTTAATTTTTAAACAAGTTGTATAATACCTAGCTTTTAAACAATTTGTGTAATACTTCACTTTTAAATACATCATGTAGAACCTAATTTTTAAACAAATTGTATAACATCCCACTTTTAAACAAATTCTGTAATACCTAATTTTTAAACAAA
>NC_135782.1:14372269-14379650 GCF_028453695.1 Augochlora pura
TTCTGCTTAAAATTTGTTTAATCTGCGGTTTAAATTCTGCTTAAAATGTGTTTAATTTAAGATTTAAATTCTGTTTAATCTACACTTTATAATTCTCCTTAATTTCTATTTAAACTCCAATTAAATTCTCCTTAATCTACACTTCAAATTCTGCTTAATTCTTATCTAAACTCCACTCAAACTCTGTTTAAATTCTGCTTAAAATCTATTTAATCAACGCTTTAAATTCCGCGTAATCCACAGCTTAAATTCCACTTAATTTCTATTTAAACTCTGCTTAAACTCTCTACAAATTCCATTCAACTTCCGATCGAATTCCGTGAAATCTACGGCTCAAGTTCTACTTAATATACAGTTTAAATTCTGTTTAATCTACAATTTAAATGTCACCGAAATTCTATCGAACGCTTGCACAATGCATGGCTAAAATTCCACAGATACAGAAACGCTATCCAGCCGAACGGAGATGCAACATTAACGTTTGAATAATGTTTCGTCATCGGCGCCGTTTGAAAAAGAAAAAATAATACTGCGTCGCCTCGATGGTTAATTATCTTCGTTCGCCGGATGACAGGGCGAGGCGAGTACACGTAGCATAGGTATCGCGCAACTTGGACACCCGAAAGCCCACCTGGCAACTGTGATTGCAGCTGACAAGTGTCACCGTTAAGGACCATCGATCAACGGTTCGCACGAATCAACGGCCCAGAAGCGGGACAGCATTCTTCCATCCCCGATGAGAACGCTCGTTTCATGGAACGTCGGGCGTCAGTCAGCTCCCATCTAATCCAATTGGCCCCGCCGCCGTCTTCGTTTTTCCTATCGCCGGACTTACTTTTACGATCTTACACGGGGCGGAGAGGATGACGACGCGACCGGCGACACGCTCCTCGATTTCCGATTTCCAACGGTGCAAGGAATTCGAGCACGCACGCGTGTCTCGAATCGAACATCCGCGATGTTCTCGCGCCGCACGGTGGTTCGGGAATTACCTTTCTCTGTCCGAAATTACGTTCTCCGCGCTGAGTATAGTCATATTAGTGATATTAGTTATGTTTATTATTAGCAATATTAGTTATATTTATTATTAGTGACATTAGTTATATTCATTATTAGTAATATTAGTTAGTTAACTGAATACAGTAATTTGTATAACATATTCCTTAAAAATTATTTATAAATTTACAAAATTGAACACTGAGAATTATCAAAATTGAACCCTCAAGATTATCAAAATTGAGTCCCCAATATTTTCAAAATTGAACCCTGAAAATTATCAGAATTAAGTCCTCAATATTCTCTAAATTGAACCCTGAAAATGATCAAAATTGAGCCCCAAAAATTATCAAATTTGAGCCCTAAAAATTTTCAAATTGAGCCCTCAAAGCTTTCAAAACTAAACAATAAACCATATTCAATTCTAACCTCCTAAAAGTAATCCTAATCTCGCAAAAAAATCGTCGAAAACGAAAGAATTCCGAGCCGAGTTTCAAACTTTCGAACAAAAAGCACTTTTGCCGAAAGATTCTACAACAATACGCGGCGCGTGCAACAATGTGGACCGGCGTGGAACAATTTGTGATCGACGGAAGACTGGATCGATGGTTGAGCGACGCTCGTCGACGATTTCAATCATTCCGTGCAACCAGAATAGAGGGGGGGGGTGGAGAAGGGAGGAAGAGGAGGAAGAGGAGGCGAAATAATTCATTCGCGTTACTATTTACCGCGTTAATTATTAAAAGTGCATTATGACGATCCCGTGCCGCCTCCGCCCCACCCCTTCCATCCCCCCTTCCCATTCCTCCCATACACCCCCCCCCCACCCCCACCCCGTTGAAATCCCCGTAATACGTGCCGTCGCCGAATAAGTAGAGCGCGATCGTAATTAATGAAGTAATTAATAATGGAATAATTAAACGAATTAAACGGGATAAACGAGTCCGGGCAGCACTTCTGCGACCGTGGCGGGGAGGGGAGGGGGGCGGCGAGAGGAAAGGGGGTGAGGGAGGCACCCGTCTGTCGTTCGCTGCGATTTCCGCCGTGCTCTCCTTTGTTTATCCGCAAACAAAACGAGCAAATGAAAAGTGGCCGCAACCCGGCGCCGGTGGGAGGAGGTTGGGAGGGGGGGAAGGGGGTTAGGGAGGAGGAAGGCGTAATTGGTCGTCGACCTGTAACGAGTTACACGCTCCGATCCCGCGGACGATCCTTAACCCGTTGCCTCGCGAATTTTTTTCCAAGACGCGGTCGCCTCGGGGATGAAAGAATAGAGCGAAACGCGTGGCTCGGTGGGCGAGGCTGCTTCGAACGATACAAGGAAAAATAATGTTCCCAGCAATGAACATTATTAGTTGTTCAATTGGGGTCGTTGTTCGATGATTATGGTGGGGGTGATTTTTATTGTCTAGGGGAAAGTGGATAAGAGGGGATGATGGTGTTTGTAGTTTGGGGGGGTCGATTTTGATAATTTTGTTTATGTTTATTGGGAAGGATTTTATTTATTTTCATTTGTTATTTTATTTATTTTAATTTGTTATTTTATTTATTTTAATTTGTTATTTCATTTATTCTAATTTTGTTATCTTATTTATCTCAATTTATTGTTTTAATTATTCTAATTTGTTCTTTTATTTATCTTAATTTATTGTTTTATTTATTCTAATAATTTATTTTTATTTATATTAATTCATTATTTATCTTAATATAAAATTTCATATTCGTTTCAGAGGGTTGAATTTTGAAAATTTCTTGTCCGTGTCTTTGTTTAAGATGAATGAAAAATAGATTTTTATATTTAGTTTACTTTACACAGACAAAATTGAATTTTTTCTTGAGAAGGTTCAATTTTGAATATTTTCTAACAGAAGGCACAATTTTGCAAATTTCGATGGATATCTCTCTTTAAATCTGAAGGAATTTAATGCAATTTTCTTCATTTAACTTAAAGAGGAGTAGAAATTTGTAGAAATTTTTGTAGAAATTTTCAAAATTGGACCCATTGAAAGGTATATTTAATTTTATATTGAGACAACTAAATTCGGTTCAGAGGGTTTAATTTTAAAAATTTCTTTAGATTTCGATCCTGAAGACGACTGCAACAAATTCTATTATTTTGCAGATAACATAAAGGATGTTATCTCCATAAATTTTCAAAATTGAACCTTTTGAAGACAATTTATTTACCTCAATACACAATTTAATATACCTTTTGAAGGGCTCAATTTTGAAAATTTATGATATTTCTTTTTAAGTTCAATAAAAAGTATTCAATCATGTTTCTCTCGACTCAAATAAGGATGCCCATACAAATTTTCAAAAATGTGCCTTCTGTTAAAAAATATTCATAATTGAATCTTTTGAAGAAAAAATGTCATTTCACTTTGCTAAACTAATTGGCAGGAAAAAATGATTTTTCAGTCATCTTAAAGAAAAATAAGTATAATAATTATCAAAACTGAGCCCTCAAAATTATCAAAATTGAACCCTCAAAATTTTCAAAACAGATCCTTGAAAATTATCAATTTTGAACCTTAAAAATTTTCAAAACTAAACAATAAACCATACTCAATTCTCCATTGCCATACTTAGTCGACTGGAAATAATTTGCTTTATGTCCCAGCAATCTCGTTGTCTCATTAGAAAATTAAACATTTCGGCGGATCCGTCTATCGTCTACAGTTCGCCACGATGAAACGTGAACACCATAGAAATAACTCTGCGCGCAGCGTCGCGCCGTTGTCGACGGCGAGCGAAGCTTAAATTTCGAATCAACAAAAGCGGGACAGGTTGAAAAGCACCTGCCGAAGTGATGATGTCCACGAGGAAGAACAAAGACGATCGGGAAACGACAACCGGGATCGTTGAGGCAGAACAAGCGAAATGTTTATCGTCTGGAAGCATCGCCGTAGAACCGGCAAACATTTCGAATACGTTTTACAACGCAGCCGCGGAAACAAAACGCGCAGCTCCTCGCGCTTCGTCGAAACTCTAATTTCATGCTTCGCTATATTTTATGCTCGGACGTTTTACTTTTTTTATCCGGGATCGAGATTTGATGCATATTGGTTCGACATCCTAAATACATACGTAGCCGAAATTCTAGAATCGATATCTTCTGGTATTAGGTTCGTTAATTTGTGGCAGATAGGACAAAGACGTCTTTAAGACGTTTGGAAGACGTTTTTAGGATGTAGGACATTTGGGATGTCGGACATTATGGAGGACTTATGGATGTCTTGAAGACGTTTCTTAAACGTCTTGTGGTTGACTTATGGATGTCTTTAAAACAACTTATGTACGTCGTATGAACGTCTTTAAGACGCCTTTTAAACGTCTATAATAGTCTTATGGACAACTTATGGACATTTTTAAAACGACTTCAAAATGTCTAACAGACGACTTATGGATGAATTATAGACGTCTTTAAGACGTCTTCTAAACGTCTTATGGACGTCATTGAAAAGTCTTATGGACGACTTATGGATATCTTTAAAATGTCTCGTGGTTGACAACTTTTGGACGTATTTAAGTGGTCTTTTAAACGTCTTGTGAACGTCTTTTAAACGTCTTGTGAACGTCTTTAAGACGCCTTGGAACGTCTGTAATACGTCTTATGGACAACTTATGGACATTTTTAAAACGTTTCCAAATTGTCTAATAGACAACTTATGGTTGTCTTTGAGACGTCTTTTAAACATCTTGTGAACGTCGTTAAGACGTCCTTTAAACATCTATAATACGTCTTATGGGCAAGTTATTGATATTTTTGAAACGTCCTCCAAATGTTTAACAGACGACTTATGGGTGA
The DNA here is from genome assembly GCF_028453695.1 of Augochlora pura. NCBI lineage: Eukaryota > Metazoa > Arthropoda > Insecta > Hymenoptera > Halictidae > Augochlora > Augochlora pura. The sequence goes on from NC_135782.1 coordinate 14,377,074, forward strand.
CTTATAGACTTTTTTAAGACGTCTTATAAACGACTCATGGACGTCCGTAGAACGTCTTCTAAACGTCTTATAAACAACTTATATTTCTAAGAATACTTCTACGAGTCTCGAACATTCAATATAAAACAAATTAATCGCGCCATTTTCTTTTAACTTTCAAATCCAAAAATCATAATCCGTGCCGACCAACAGACTCCGTCCTCAACTCTTTCGTTCGTCGTCGCGCCATCCGTTATTATCATCGTTTCTGTCCGCGTTCCAGCCGATAAACAACGCGGTTGCACAATGGCCAGGAACAATGCCAGCCGACCGATTGATCCTTAACATTTAAAGTGACTTTCCGCGGCTTCGCGAACCCGTTCGCCGGACCCGACCCGGCCCGACTCGGCCCGACCCGAGCGACGCGGCTTATCCCGATGCATTTTCAATTTGCATATCGTAGAAACCGCAGTGTCAATGAACACCGGTGTATCGAAGTTCCCGGTCCATTCTGCCTTCCCCTACCGCCAACCCTTTCCACCTCATCGCTCAACCATCCCTCCTCCCCTCCCTTACTGGCCGCGGCCCGGTTCACAATAAACGTTTATTCTGTAAACGTCTCTGTTATTTGCTCGCTGTAATTCACAGCTACAGATTTTATATTGTCGAGCGGCGAGTTTATTACCGCGGACCCCGACATCTGTTTGCCGTCGCGATTTTCGACGCTACGCCCGCAGATTGCGGCCGGCGGATTCTTCGATTCGCGCTGCTTCGATACCAAGGAATTAATATGGTGCCCCATGAGTTTCTTTCGCGCCACGATTTTCTGGACAAGATTGAGTTCCTCGAGTTTCCGAAATAGTTTTTGTTGCTCAGATTTGTTGGATATTAGTCGAAATGACAAAACTTGAAATATTATGGTGTCGCATAAGATTCTTTCCGCGCCACGATTTTCTTGGACAAAATGAGCTTTATTGAGCTTTTGAGATAGCTTTTGTTATTCAGATTTGTTGGATATTAGTCGAAATGACAAAATTCGAAACCGTATGGTGCGCCATAAGTTTCTTTCGCGTCACGATCATCCTAGACAAAATTAGGTTCCTTAAATTTGCAAGATAGCTTTTGTTATTCAAATTTGTTGGATAATCGTCGAAATGACAAAATTCGAAATCTTATGGTGCTCCATAAGTTCTTTCCGCACCACGATTATCGTAGACAAAATTAGGTTCCTCGAATTTTCAAGATAGCTGTTATTATTCAAATTTGTTAGATAATCGATGAAAAGTTATTTTTCCACCCCTTTGATAAAAATATTACTAAATAAAAATATAGCACCCTTATCACAAAAATAGCGTTAAACAAAAATTCTGCACCATGCCTTTTCACTTCTCTAATAAAAAGAGTACAAATTAAAATTATAAACAGTATCTTTTCGTTCCTTAGGTAATAATAATATTGTTTTAAAATTGAAAAAAATATTTCCCCAAACCTATTGTAAAAACTGTGTTAAATTAAAATTTCGGAAGCTGTCTCTCCACCCTATTGATTACACTAACATCAAAATTAAAATTCTCAAAATTATTTCTCCACTCCTTTCATAAAAATAATATCGAATAATAATAAATTCAAAATAATATTCCTTATACAAAAACATCCTATAGAATCCACCTAATGCCGTCGCGCCCACTATACACTTTGTTTCGACGTTTCCACCGAGAGACACGTGCGCCGGAAGACGTCCCGCGACTCCGGGGAGTTTCCGGTTAATTAATCGACGCGCCATTCATCCGATGTTTACGAGATCCATTGTAATTTCCAGATGGAAAAACAAAATGTTGGCGCCGGGTGAAAAGGAGATCCGGCCCGTTCGAGATTAAATTGGCCAGTGGCGCAATCTTTACAGGAGCGGGTTGGAAGCGGGAGGAAAAGAAGGAGGAAGAAAGGGAGGTGGGGTGGCTCGCGCTGAAATCTTAATTCAAGCCGGCCCGTTCAAGACCGGGCGGCGGGGCGGCTCAAAAGCGGGTCTCGTTTTCACCGGGAGAACCTTACGATTGTTGTTACGCCGCCGCCGCTTACAAACACGTTACACACACAGTTAGGTAATTATATTTACCTTCGCAGTTTTATTATTTACGGCCCGCACGGGCCGGCCCGGCTTGTTCGTCGCCCCTCGCGCGGCTCACCCCTTAAATAGGCCGCGTCTCCAACCCCCCGCGCGCGCGCGCACGCCGCGCTGTTCAATCACGCGGCCCCGCGTTTACCAGTCGATGATTATCGAGCAAATATTGCCCGGCGACCGATAACGATCTACAGGTGCTTCTTCCGACCGGACGATCACGACTGTCGCAACCATGGATCAAGCGATCTCTGTTCAACGGTTCTTGCGAATGGATGAATTTATTTTCCACATGGTTCAAGTGCAATTTTTGTTTAACTAAAGGTGAAGTTTTACAGGATTTGTTTAAAAGTGGGGTATTACAGAATTTGTTTAAAAATGAAGTATCCCACAATTTGTTTAAGAAAGAGGTATTAGTGACTTTGTTTAAAAATGAGGTATTACAGAATTTGTTTAAAAGTAAGGTATTATACAATTTGTTT
>NC_135782.1:14379750-14422278 GCF_028453695.1 Augochlora pura
AAATTTTAAGCAGAATTTAAACCGTAGATTAAACATATTTTAAGCAGAATTTAAACAGAATTTAAACAAAATTAAAGTAGAATTTTAACAAAATTTAGACAAAATTAAAGTAGAATTTAAACAGAATTTAAACAAAATTAAAGTAGAATTTAAGCAAAGATTAATCACAATTTAAATTGTACATTAAGCATAATTGAAACCGTAGATTAAAATCAAATTTTAAGCAAAATTTAAGTAGAATTTAAATAGTAATTAATCGATATTTTAAACTGTATATTAAGCAGAATTTAAACCCCAGATAAAACAGATTTGAAGCACAAATTCTGGTCTATAGAAAGTGTAGAAACAATGGAAAGTCTGTTTTGTAAATGAATTATTCTACTGTGATGTGTGCCAGTACTCATTGTACTGATTGTCTGGTCTTTAAAAGAATTTTTCTACTTTGATGTATAGCAATTTTAATTCTGCTCAATATCTGATCTATAAAAGAACTGTTCTATTTTAGTATACATCCACTTTTAATTCTATTGATTGTCTGATCTATAAAAGAAATTTTCTACTTTGGTACACAGCCACTTCTAGTTCTACTGGTTGTCTGATCTATAAAAGAACTGTTCTATTTTAATATACAACCACTTTTAATTCTATTGATTGTCTGACCTACATATAAAAGAATTTTTCTGCTTTAATGGGTAACAATTTTAATTCTACACAATGTCTGATCTATAAAAGGATTGTTATACTTTAGTACACAGCTACTGATTGTACAATACTACTAATTGTCTGCTCTGTAAAAGAATTTTTCTACTTTCATGTCTGACATTTCTAATACTACTGATTGTCAGATTTCTGAATGGCTTTTTCTACTTCAATTTTCGCGAGTTCTAATACCACTGATTGTCTGATCAATATATGAATTTTTCTACTTTAGTACACAGCCACTTCTAATACTACTGATTGTCTGATCGATAAAATCAATTTTGTACTGTAATGTATACCAATTTTATTTTCACTTATTGTCTGATCTATAAAACTATTTTTCTGGTTTTAAACACAGACGTTTCTAATTTTACTGATTGCCTGATCTATAAATAAATTTTTCTACTTCGATATTTGTAATTTCTAACAACACTGATTGTCTGATTAATAAAAGATTCTCTCCACTCTCAAATGTTTAAATAAATGTATAAATAATTCTATACTAAAAAAATGTAAAAATAATTCTACAATAAATAAATGTACAAATAATTCTATAACAAAGTAAATGTACAAATAATTCAGATTCTCCTCCACAGTCAATTCTATAAACAAATTAGTTCTACCCTCGTGCACAGATAATTCTAACTCCGTCAATTCTCTGACCTATAAACGAACGCCTCCAGTGTCACCCACCCACACACACACACAAATTCTACAATAATCGTGAAGAACAAAAGAGTTTCTAATGAACGCCTTCGTTCGCTGCAACAAGCATTCCACGAATTAATATTCCTATAGAAGCCGGTTCGAAGTAGTTTTAAGCAATTGTCTTAATCTACCGGCTAATTGCCCCACTTCTCTGTCCGTGTTCGAAGGTCTTATTCTACTATAGAACAGCTTACGGAGTCGCTTACTCTAAAAGTACGCCGCTCTTCTGTGCACAACGATCGACGATTCTCTCCACTTGTCCGATCTATAAATTCCTTTTCTACTTGCACCAAGCGAGTTCACTCTACCACGGTGTACATATGGGTTCCTATATAATGGTAGCGATGAACAATCAACTGTTATTTCAGTTGTTTATTATAAAAGAGGTCCGAGAACTATTTATATAGTTAATTTATTTATTGTAATTAATTGACGTATTTGTTATTAATAATTTCTGGAGGAAATGGTCAAGCTAATTTTAATTAATTAGTATTTAAACAGTTAATTTCGGCTTTTCGAAAATCGCTGTGGTTGAATAATCGGTATGTTAAATTAAAATTGTTAGTTACATTAATATTTTGTACATATTAATTGTATAAAGATATATGTTATATATTAATGTTATTAATAATTTTAATTGTATGTACCGATTGTATATGTTATATATTACTGTACATAGTATAGTATAGTACATAGTATATATTTATTACCGTATATAGTACCGATTATATATATATTATAATATATATATTACGATTAATTTACAATGTATACTTCATTTGTCTGATGGGCCTAGAATCTTGAATTTCAATTGTGAAAATTAGAATAATATTAATTTTATATAACCTAAATATACATGCTGAACCTACTAATAATTTTACATAACCTTAAGACAGATACTTAACTTACTAATAATTGAACACAATATTAGTATACATAACTTAATAATGTAAGGTAACCTTAACCTTGAACTTACGAAGCTAAGATAACCTTATGACATACTTGACTTACTAACCTAATATAACCTTAAGACACATACTTGACTTACTAACCTAACATAATCTTAAGACACATACTTAACTTACTAATACTTTAACATAACCTCAACATCCATAACTTAATAATTATTTTTACATGCCCCTAACGGACATACTTAACTGAATAAAACGATTTTACGTAACCTGAATATACGTAACTTAATAATTATGTTTAAATGACCTTAATATACGTAACTCAATAATTATTTTCGCATAACCTCAATTACATAACTCAATAATTACTCTTATATACCCTTAATATAAATAACTTAATCATTATTCTTACATAAAGGTTATGTAACAACGAACCTACTTAACTTACCATTAATTTGACATAACATCAACCCATGCACTTAACTCACTAATAACATACACATAACCTTAAAATACCCACTTAACCTAAAAATGAAACATAAGATACGATCCAGTAAAACTAAAAACAAACATCGAAATCAATTCGGTAAAAATCGAGTACAAAACGATAGGCGAACAGAAAGTCTCGCGACAAGGATAACATCGATCGTCATCGAGGCGTGTGCGGCGCGTGCACGCGCGCAATCGATACACGCGTGCTCGCTGGGGAGGGGGGCCGAGATCGTGCTCTTGCTGAGACTTCGTTGGCCGAAACGAATACAGTCCATTTACCTGGCAGGTGTTTGTGTTTCATCGTGCAAGATCAACAGCCGAGCTAAGAAGAAAGCCAGCCGCGGTTCTCCGGTCCGGGCCGTGCACGATCCCGGTCCAGAGTCCGCCTCGTCGACGAGCGCGCGACAACAGCAGAGAGGATTCGGCGGAGATAATTAGCACTGGTTGCGGAGAGATGCGCGACGGTAGTACGTGTATCAGCCACGTTCGGTTTTAGCCACGCATCAAAGACATCTGGGACGAAATATGGTCCGTGGTGGAGCGACGATGCTCGTGGTTGGCCAGCGATAAGTGACGTCGCGCGAGCGACACGGTGGGCGGTTGAGGGGGGAGGCGGGGCGAAGAGGCCGAAAGTAATAAAAATAAGTAATTACCGGGAGTAATCGGGCCACCATTCTGGATTCCCGGGGACCACCCGGGTTGGTGGTGGTGGTGGTGGTCGTTCAATTAGCTGAAAGTGTTCTTTCACTTGGCGCGCGGTTACCGCGGCGACCGTTTTCCCCGGAAACATTCAGGAATCCGTGTCGCGCGGTGCTGGGAATGATTCGCGCGAGTCGAATCCCGGCGACGGATAGACGGAAGGGATAGAGAACACAGCGCACGCGAGAGAGCGTGGATGCAGCGGTGGAGAGAGAAAAAAAGTGGCAGCTTAATAACACTGACCACCGCAACACACCACGGCTGGTGTCGTCGTCATCTCTCGTTGTCGACGTCGTCATCATCGTCGTCTTGGCCGTCGCCGAGTGGCGCGGGCAGAGAACGCGAGGAGGAGAGAGAGCGGGTAGAGAGGGAGAGAGAGAGAGAGCTGGTCGGGTGGGAGGGGGAAAGCAGAGAGGCGGAGCGTAATAAAAATAAGTAATTACTGCGAGTAATCCTGGCCCCCTGCGTCCCCGGCCTCCTCGTCTTGCCGTCGCACCCCCCCTCTCGTTCCTCCACGAGAGTCGTTCAATTAACGGGAATACTGTTGTCTTCCCTCACTACGTCTCCCTTCCATTCCCCCTCCGGCCCGGCGGAACCCCGTCCCACACGCCCAGCGTCCGCGAAACCCGCGAAATGTTTCACTCGCAAAGTCGCGTGGAGTGCGGAGCCGCCGCCGCCGCCGCGCTCTCCCCGCTTCCTCTCTCGCCGCCCGCGCGCGCGAGCGAGAGCGAGAGCGAGGTAGGGCGACCGAGGGGCGCTATCGATGCCCCTCCTTCACTCACGCCCCTGACGTCCATCTATCCTTCCCCCACCGTCGCGCGCCCTTTCCGTGGATCGGTCCGCAGCCCGCGCGTCCCCGCCGCGTTTGCCCCGCTCGCGGAGCCCCCACCGCGGTCGCGAGCTTACCCCCACCCTCCCGCGCCGCGGCGCGCCCCGCGAGACACCCTTCCGACCCGCGGCCGTCCAGGCTCGCTGCCTATCCGCTCCCGCGCGAGGCGCTCTCGCTCGGCACCGCTGCACGGCTCGCAGCAGGGTGGGGGAAAGCTCGGAAGCCCCACTCGCTCGTCTGCCGTCGTGCCGTGCGGTTCGTGTCGTGGCTCGTACGAGTTCGGAGTGTCGCGCGGTGTGCTCGCGTCCGCGATCCTCTCCGGCCCTTTTTACTCGAACTCCCACGGTTACAACAACCTCGCGACCCGCGCGGAACAGCGGCTCTCTTTCTCCTGATACAGTGCTACGTACACCGCGACAGGTGCACCGCATAAGTGCTTCGTTTCAGCAGCCGCCCCGGCCCCGAGTGGACAGTGGCATGGAACTGTTGACTGTCTCCTCACGGCCAGACAGTACTACCACCACCACCACCACCACCTTCCAGTCGGACGCCAGCCGCGGGACACTGTACCCTTAGCGTCGCAGCCCCGAGGCGGCACCGAGCCTGAATCAACCCTGCGGCATCCAGGCAGTTAGACTCGCGGTACCAGAAGCGCAGGGTTAAGATCAATAATTCGACGTTGGAAGACGCGGGCTTTCGGGCTTAAGCACCGAAAGTCTCTCCGACTGCGGATACACCTACGCGATTTGGGCTGATATTACGTGGTTGATTGAAGACGACTGGATCTGAGGCCTTGCTTTGGCTAACACGCATCTACTACGCGACACCACCGGCCTGACAGCTGACCGACCGACCGACCGACCGACCGATCTGCGACACGTCGACGATCTACGGGATCGAGGGAATTGTGTCTCGTTCGAGGTGTGCCTGATCTGATTGTGCGGGTTTTGTGGTTTGTTTTGTTGTTCCGTGACCAAAACGGGCCAAGGCCCCCCCACCTCCTCTCCAGGCCCGAAGGGATATTAACGTGGCCGTCACCGTCATCGTCCACACGCATGCCGTGGATCCAGGTAAGATCGTATATGGATCTCGTCGATCCTTTACGTTACACATACTATAGCGCTTTATAGGGAATATTTGAACGATTTTCGAAAGTCGTCGTTTTTAAACACGTTTTTAATTAGGGACGAGTTAGGGAGACGTGAGGTCGTTTTTACTGTTGTGTTTACTATGGGGGTGTTTTAGATTAGGAGTTTTATGGGATCTTGGAGGGAATATTCGACTGATTTATTTAAAGTTTGAGTCGTTGTTTTGGAACACGTTTTTACTACGGCGTGAATTGGAGATACTTACGATAGTTTTTACTATACTCACTTCTATGGGGGTTTTTTTCAATTCGATGTTTTTATGGGGATCTTCGAGGAAATATTTGACTGATTCATATAAACCTTGGGTTGTTATTTTGGAGCACGTTTTTAATAAGAGTTGAATGGGATATACGAAGTTGTAGATTACACCATAGAAGTTGTTATGGGAATATTCGATTGATTTATATAAACTTTGAGTTGTCGTTTTGGAGCACGTTTTTAATAAGTGTTGAATTGGATATACTCAAGATAATCTTTACTATAGTCTCTACCATGGGGAATGTTTTGAATTCTAAGTTGTTATGGGGGTCTTGAGAATATTCGATTGATTTATATAAACTTTGAGTCGTCGTTTTGGAGTACGATTTTAATAAGGGTTAAATTAGATCTACTCAAGGTAGCATTTGCTATAGTGTTTATTATGGGGGTTGCTTTAAATTCGAAGTTATGTGGATCTTGGGTATGTTTGACTTATTTATTGGAACTTTGAGCTGTCGTCTAGGAGCACGTTTACTTATAAAGGTTGAATTAGAGATACTCAAGGTAGCATTTACTATAGATTTTACTATGGGGGTTGCTTTGAATTCGAAGTTTTTATGGGAATCTTGAAAATATTCGACTGATTTATCTAAACTTTGAGTCGTCGTATTGGAGCACGTTTTTAATAAAGAACCAGTTTGATATACTCAAGGTAGCATTTACTATAGTCTCTATTATGGGGGATGCTCCATGGGAATCTTGAAGAAAAGAGTCGACTGATTTATTTAAACTTTGGTTCGTCTTCCTGGAGCACGTTTTTGATAAGTGTTGATTTGTAGATTCTCAAGGTAGTATTTGCTATAGTCTTTATTATGGGGAATGTTTTATGGTGGTCTTGGAGAGAATATTCGACTGATTCATTTAGACTTTCGATCGACATTTTGTAGCAAGTTCTTAATACGGGACGAGTTTGATATACTTAAGGTAACACACACTTTATTATGGGGGATGATTTATGGGGATCGTGATAAGAATATTCGACTGATTTATTTAAACTTTCGATCGACATTTTGGACCAAGTTCTTAATAAGAGTTAAGTTAGACATTCCTGAGGTGGTATTTACTATAGAATTTACTATGGGGGTTGTTTCGAATTCGAAGTTTTTAGGGGGTTCTTGAAGGGAATATTCGACTGATCTATTTAAATTTTGAATCGTCATTTCCGAGCACGTTTTTAATAAAATTCGAATTGAAGATACTTAAGCCAGTATTTACTATACTATTTACTATAAAGAATGTTTTAAATTTGAAGTTTTTGTGTGGCTCTTGTAGGGAATATCCGACTAATTTAATTTAACTTTGAATCGTCATTTTCGATCACATTCTTAACAAGTATTAAATTAAATCTACTCAAGTTAGCACTTGCTATACTATTTACCATATTATATGTTTTGAATTCTCAGTTTTTAAAAGAATCTTCAAGGCAGAATACAATCTCTCATGCACCAGTTTTCGAAACAAATGCTGCAACGAATTCTTCTACTTTGCCAAACACTGTGCTCTTGCATTATAGGATAACTGATCTCCGTGATGCGTTAATCAACGCGTTTCGAAATGACAGCGCGAGGTTTTTCAGAACCGAGAGCGTCGCGTTTAAGACAGCGGCTCGACCGACGCAGCAAGCGTCTTTAACCCTTTGCACTCCGAACGATTTTGGACATTGGCTACCAGCTACTCAGCGGCACTTTACGGCAGAAACAAACATTTACAAACCCCCGTATTATTTATTATAATTTTGGAACTAAGTAACGTATTATAATGATATTGGTCTTATATGAATTGGTTGAGATCGAGGAATGTAAATTTGGAAAAAAAATCAATATATTATTGTTTATAATTTTGTACAGTATGATAAATTTTGAAACACTCCCCAATATGCATTGTAGGCTCATTAGTGCATGTTTGACAATAATAATTTATTTGACGCCTGCCACCAGATGTTTTCCTGTTAGAACAATATTATTAACAATATTAACAATATTATACATAAACAATATTATATTATTTGTTGTCTAATCTATTGTCCGCAGAAGATGTGGATGGACGCTTTCTGGATACGCGAAAATCGCCCCACAATTGGTCAATTAGTGTTTTGACAAACTTGTGGTGTGTCATTGGCGTTTCATTATTTGTTTGTTTTGTTTGTTTATCCACTAAGGAAAGAATAACTTCTCCGATTTTCTCACTCTTTAGTTCTATGTGTACTGCTCGAAGTTTCAGACTGAGCTCAGCTTTGAAAATCTTTTCCTCCAGATTTAGACTTGTTTATTTATAATATATATTTATATATATATTTATTTATAACTCTCACTATACAGTGCGTGCTATATTCGCATGCCGACCTTTCTTCTACAAACTCTTTTTATCGCTCTTTTCAAGTGGCGTTGACAAGTGCTCGGACCGACGCGTCGTGAGCACGCCTCTCACGTTCTCGTCTGACACAAAACCCGCTTACAGTTTTTGTTTATAATTAGTAATTTTACAATATTTTAATTTGATTTCTTGTGCCATTTCAAAAGGAAACTTCAGACAAACATGCATGTCTCAAAAAGTTGCGCTGAAATAACTCAATTCCCCGTAATCACTAATAAACTTGAATGTCCCCTGAGAGGGGACAGCTGAGTGGTATGCTAGAATTTCGATGTCCCCTGAGAGGGGACAGCGGAGTGCAAAGGGTTAAAATAGCGGGACTCCAACGCGAGAGTGTCTTTGAGACAGGGGTCTTTGAGGCGACGAGTGTCCGAGATACGGGGCGCGCTAGACGCAGGTGTCTTGAGTGGAGCTTTGACGCGCCAGTTTTTAAATCATCCGATTCTACGGATCCTAGACGTGTTTCCACCAACTTTGACGCGCGCGAGGGTATTTAACCCATTGTCGTACTTTGACATAACCTGACTCGAGATGGATATTACTAGTAATAAATATTTAAATATGGATGGTATTCTGTTCCTTAAAATTGGAATCAAATCCTAATTTTAAATTCTAAGACACTAAGACTGTCGAGTAAATGGTTAAGGGGTTAAAAAAGGGCAACGCGTGTTTTAGGGGTCTTTAAAACGGGCGGGCATATTAACCCTTTGTACTCGCGAGTAGCGACTCTGAGGTACCACTAAAATTCTCTATTATGTATATATAAATTATTTATAATATTATAAATCTATCGTGTTTTAAGATAATTTTTGTACGAACAAAGTGTAGATTTAAAGAATTGTTAAATAGTGGAAGTATTGGTATGTGAGTGACAAGAATCAATTTCTTGTGCGCAAAAATGCATTTTGTTATATAGAATGCAAATAGTATGAGGAAGAAATTTTACTTTAGATTTACTGTTAATATGGCTTCGAGTGCAAAGGGTTAAGGCATGTTACACATTATTAGCGGGGCTAAACATACGGGGCTGTTGATGTAGGAGAGTTGAAAATAGGATGTTATCTGCTTGAAAATAGGGTGTTCTTTACTTGGAAATAAGGTGGTGTTCTTTACTTAAAAATAGGGCGTTCTTTACTTGAAAATAGGGTATTGTTTTTTAGTTGAAAACTGGGTGTTCTTTACTTGAAAATAGGTTCTTTACTTCGAAATAGGGTGGTGTTTTTTACTTGAAAATAGGGTATTCTTTTTACTTGAAAATTAAGTGTTCTCTATTTAAAAATAGGGTATTTTTTACTTGAAAATTGGGTGTTCTTTACTTGAAAATTGACTGTTCGTTACTTGAAAATAGGTTATCTTAATCTCGCTGGCTTAAATCCTATAACAGTGTACGTCTGTCTTTGACACGCGGGTGTACGAAACTAATTGTTATTGATGGAGTTTGCTTGGAATAATTGAATTGTTGTCGAACGAGTCACTAGAACAGCAAAGTGCGAATTTAAAAAATTGAGAGTCCTTGACACTGGTGTCATAAAAGCATCGAATCGTTGACATGCGAGTTCATAGAACATAATCTCAACGTGATTGTATTAAAATTGTTGACATAGGAGCCTTTAGAACAATAAAAAATATATATACGTACATACATACATGCAAAGTGTGAATTTTAAACGACGAGAATCCTTGACACTGGTGTCTTAAAAGTGTTAATTGTTGATATGCGAATTTTTAGAGCATAATCTCAACGTGGACGAATAAAAATTGTTAATATAGGAGTCTTTAAAACAATAATATGTACAATATATGCAAAGTGGGAATTTTAAAAATCGAGTGTCTTAATATTGTTGACATACGAGTTTCTAAAACAATATTATATTTATACAAAGTGTGAATTTTAAAAATCGAGTGTCTTAAAATTGTTGATATAGAAGTCTTTAGAACAATAATAAATATACCTACAAAGTGTAAATTTTAAACATCGAGAGTCCCCGCCACTGGTGTCCTAAAAGCATTTAATCGTTGACATGCGAGTTCTTAGAACATAATCTCAACGTCAGCGTCTTAAAATTGTTGACATAAGGCTTTTTAAAACAACCATGATGTCTTAAACTCATGAAGGTTTAATGTGAGCGTCTTTAAAGGTCCTAGAGCCTAATCTATAAATCGCAACGTGTGGATCTTAAAAATCGAGAGACCTCGACATAGTTGTCCAAAACTTATGGTGTTTCAGCACCAGTGTCTTTAAAGATCCTGGAGCCTAATTTATGAATCCGTTTAACGTGTGAGTTTTAAAAACCAAGAATCGTTTTTAATAAGGGTTGAATGAGGGATTCTTGAGGTAGCATGTACTATAATAGTCTTTATTACGGGGAATGCTTTATGAGGATCTCGAAGAGAATATTCGACTGATTTATTTAAACTTTGGATCGTCGTTTTGGAGCACATGCTTAATAAAGGTTGTATTGGAGATACTTAAGATAACATTCACTATAGTATTTATTATGGGGAATGTTTTATAGGAATCTTGAAGGAAATATTCGATTGGTTTATCTAAGCTTTGGATCGCCGTTTTAAAACGCGTTCTTAATAAGAGTTGAATTAGAGATACTCACGATAGCAGTTACTATAGCGTTTGTTATGGGAAATTTTTTATGGGGATCTTGAAGAAAATATTCGATTGATTCATTTAAACTTTGGATCGTCATTTTGGAGCAATTTCTTAATAAGGGTTAAATTAGAGGTTCTTGAAATAGCATTTGCTATAGTGTTTATTATGAGGGATCCTTTGAATTCAAAGTTGTTATGGGAATTTTGGGAATAGTCGATTGATTTATTCAAGCTTTGAATTTTCGTTTTAGAGCGCGTTTTAAAAACCTTTACATAGATCTCCTAAACTTATGGCGTCTTAAAAAATCCTAAAACCTAACCTATAAATCGCAACGTGCGAGTTTTAAAAATCGGGGGACCTGGACATGGGTGTCCTAAACTTATGGTTTCTTAACACAAGTGTCTTAAAAAAAATCCTAAAACCTAACCTATAAATCGCAACGTGTGAATGTTAAAAGTTGAGAGACCACGCCAGAGGCGTCCGAAACTTATGGTGTCTTTAAAGACCCTAGAGCCTAATCTATAATTCTCCACTTGCGATTTTTAAAAATCGAGAGACCTCGACACAGGTGTCCTAAACTAATGGTTTCTTAGCACGAGTCTCTTCAAAGATCCTAGAACCTAACCTATAAATCTTATTAACATCTTACTAATCTATAAATCTTAATAAAGACCAAGAATCCTCGACATAGGTATCTTAAACTTATGGTAGCTTAACACGACTGTCTTTAGCAACCCTACAATCTAATCTATAAATCGCAACATATCTTAAGTCTATAGTAAATTAACGACATAATAGTCTTCGAAAATCCCTGAGTCGCTGACACGATACACAAAATATACCTTAAAAATATGCATCACAACAATTTGAACAGCGCCGCAGAGTCGCCGCTCGAGTGCAAAAAGGTTAAAATAAGTTCCGAGTGCAAAGGGTTAAAAGACAGGGGTGTCCTGAGAGGAGCGGGCGGCGGGTCGTTGCTGTAAGGCAGGATTTCTGGTTCGCGCGCGCGAGAGACAAGTGTCAGGCAGGTCGGGGTCGGGTCCTCGGACCCCAGGGGAGCATTTCGGCTATAGAGAGAGAGAGAGAGAAAGAGACCGGTCGGCCCGTCGTCGTGCCAACCGGTGGGCACGGGAAGACTGAGAGAAGAAATTTCCGTGTAAGGTCTCGCAAGAGAGGCTGGGGCCACGCAGGCGCTGCCCGCCCGTCGCAGGGTGCACGTGGTCTAGTGCTGATCCCGGTACGCGGTGGTCGCGCGAGGTGTTAAGTTTTTTCGAAAATCGGGGATCAGCATGCGAACGGTAGAGAGCGAGGAGAGAGAGCTAGAGAAAGAGAGAAAGAAAGAGAGAGAGAGCGAGAGAGAGAGAAGGAGAAAGAAGGAAGAAGAGAGAAAACAAAACAAAAAGAGAGGAAACGAAAAAGAAGCGAGAGAAAGGACAAGAGAAGAACCAAGAGAGAAACATAGAAGGAGAAAGAGAAACAACAAGAAGAATAACCAAAGAAAAAGACAGAAAAACAGAAGAAAAAAAATACAAAAATACAGAGAAAAAGAGGAAAAACAAGAGTTAAATGGAAAGAAAGACTGTGCGATAGATAGATAGATAGATAGACAGAGAGAGAGAGAGAGAGATGAAGGGAGGAGGGTTAGGGGGTAGAAAGTACCCTTGGAGCAAGGAATATCAGTTCTCTAGTTTCGTTGTCCTATCTCCGGCGCGCATAATCGCCGGCGAAAAGAAAGCCTAGCGAGCGCAATTTCAAAGTTCGAGGCTCGTTTGGCGGGCTGCCAGCGCTCACGTAACTAACTACTTGTTTTGCCAACGGTGCTGCTTGCCTCCACCCTCTCCCTCTCCCTCTCTCTCTCTCTCCCTCTTCTCTCACACACTCACATCCTTCTCTTTTCTCTCTCTCTCTCTCTCTCTCTCTCTCTCTGTGTCTGTTACTCTCTCTCTCACACTCTCTCTCTCTCTCTCTAGCAATATTTCTCTCTCTCTCTCTTTAAATCTCTAGCTGTACCTCTCTTTCTCTTTAAATCTCTAGCTGTAACTCTCTTTCTCTTTAAATCTCTAGCTGTCTCTCTCTCTCTCTTTAAATCTCTAGCTCTCTCTCTCTCTCTGTCTCTCTCTCTCTCTCTCTTTAAATCTCTAGCTCTCTCTCTCTCTCTCTCTTTAAATCTCTAGCTCTCTCTCTCTCTATCTCTCTCTCTCTCTTAAAAACTCTAGCTCTCTCTCTCTCTCTCTCTCTTTAAATCTCTATCTCTCTCTCTCTCTCCCTCTCTCTCTCTCTCTCTCTTTAAATCTCTAGCTCTCTCTCTCACTCTCTCTCTCTCTCTTTAAATCTGTAGCCCTCTCGCTCTCTCTCTCTTTCTCTCTCTCTAACTTTTTCGAACTCTCTCCCCCTTTTTCTTTAATTTCCTCTCTCTTTCTCTCTTTCTCTCTCTCTCCCTCTTTCTCTCTCGCTCTCTCGCTCTCTCTCTCTCTCTCTCGTTCTCTAACTTTCTCGATTTTTCTCTCCCCATTTTTCTTTAATTTCCCCTTCTGTTCTCTCCCTCTCTCTTTAAATCTCTAGCTCTCCCTCTCTCTCTTTGAGTATATAATTCTCTCTTCCTCTCTCTCTGTCTTTAAGTATTTAATTCTCTCTTGCTCTCCCTCTCTCTCTCTCTCTTTAAGTATTTAATTCTCTCTCTCTTTAAATCTCTAGCTATCTCTCTCTCTCTTTTTCTCTTTCTTGATTTCTCTTTCCCCATTTTTCTTTAAT
This sequence comes from Augochlora pura, assembly GCF_028453695.1. Lineage (NCBI taxonomy): Eukaryota > Metazoa > Arthropoda > Insecta > Hymenoptera > Halictidae > Augochlora > Augochlora pura. The sequence continues at coordinate 14,393,221 of NC_135782.1, forward strand.
TTCCTCTGCCGTTTTCTCTCTCTCTCTCTCTCTCTCTCTCTCTCGGTCTCTCTCGGTCTCTCTCGCTACCCCCGGCTTTCTTTTCTGTAATTCGCACGACTATCGCCGGTGAATCTCCTTTCTGCCGCGGCCAATTAGTTTGCCGGCGCTATCGCGGGCTGGGTGGCGGGAATGATAGCATCGGCTAAAATGTAATTGGCTCCTTATCGAGCAGCCAGCGCGCAATTTCTACGCTGACCAGCGCGGCGCGCGAGATCCTCCCTGCGCCACACATACACACACATACACATACGCACACACACACACACACACACACACACATACGCCGTGTGCTGTGCGGACCTTTCGATATCGGTGGACACCTCCCCCTCTCTTCGAAGCAACCCCCCTCGACTCCTTAGCAGAGAGAGAGAGAGAGAGAGAGAGAGAGAGGGAGAGAGAGAGAGAGAGAGAGAGAGCTCGACGGCAAAAAATTCTTCCTTTTTTTTCCGTCGGCGACTATTTCTGCCTTTTTTTTCTTCCATCGGCGACGCGCTTTGCGACGAAACTGAGCCTTGTGGGATGGAAATGAAAAAGTTAGTTGTTTAACAATGGCAGAGATTATTGTATTATTATTATACGGTAGGAGCTGGACGTATTAAATATATATACTAAATAAGAGTATATCATGAGGCATTATTATTATTAATAATATATAATTTTTAAAAATGAAGTTTGAACCTTGATTTGTGAAGAAGATATTTTATTAGGTTATGTTAATATCATGTATGCCATCACCAATATTCAATTATTATAAATGAAATTTGAGCTTCGATTTTTGAAGAATATATTTTATTAGATTATGTTAACCTTACGTCAAAGTTATGACGTTTTAATTTGTAAAGAATTTGTCTTATTAGGTTATGTTGATGTTATGTATTCCGTCACCAATATAGAATTTTTATCGATGAGTTTTGATTTGTAATGAATATACTTTATTAGATATCTGTTATCTTTATTAAATAAATTGCTAGTATTTTGTACAAATGTATTATTTGTATATCACTTCCTACACGAAATCATTAAATAAAGTACGTAGATAATTTTTGTATAGCTTATAACAGTCCCTCCCTTCTTTATAAAAATCGTCCAATTAAGACATAAACATTTATTCGTTTCTAGATTATATTATTTCTACATTATTTTATACAATATCTATTACCATTATTTACCATATCGTTATTATTTTGCACTTATGTTATATTATTTTGCATGCAAGTATATTGTTGCGGACTTCGGGAACCTCGTATTTAAATATCTCATATTTATAAAAACCGTCCACTCGAGACACGAATATTTATTCGTTTCCACAGTATATCATTTCTACATTATATTTTACAACAACTATCATTTTTATTTACAGTATTACTATTATTTTGCACAAATATATCATTTACTCATTATTATCCACACAAAATCGTTAAACAAAGTAAATAGATCATTTCTATACAGTTTACAACAGCGACATATACTGATACAAAACCTCCTATAAACAAATCTAAAAACAGAACAGTGCCGAACGATCTTTTACTATGGCCGACTGTGTGTTTACCTGTCAGGTGTGTGTGCGCGCGATTTACACTTGTTAAAACCAGGAAACAATCGTCGGTTGCGTAACCCGCTCGCGACACGTACGGTCGCATTAATTATATCGAAGCGAGAGGAAGAATCCTCCTCGTCGATTTTCGCCGCGTGGAACGACTCGTTTCCGAACGTCGTCGACGACGGTTTCGCAGCGTCGCTGGAAGAAAACCTGCCGCCGTTTCAACGTATCGAACATTTCTGTATTAACCCTTTGCTCTCGAAGCCATTTCAAATGGAAATCTAAAGTAACTTCTCTGGCTTATAGTTTTTCCATATTATATAACAAAGTGCATTTTGTGCATATGTAATTGATTCTTGTCATTCGTATTAACATAACATAACCTTAACAATTTTTAAAATACAAACTTTGTTAGTATAGAGATTATTTTGCAATGTGATAGAACAATTTTATGATGCCACACCGTCACCACTCGAGTGCAAAGGGTTAACTCGCTTATCATTGGCTCACTGTTTTTCGTTAATAACTCGTTAATCCTCTATGGGCCGAATTTATTTCTTGAATATCTATTTGCAGACAATTTGTGAGGCATTTACTTTGATATTTCAGGTTGTTGGTGCTGGAGACTGTTATAAATATTTTGTTCCTGCTTATCTTAGAGACCTTGTATTAGGGTGTCCTTAATTTACAATATTAGAAGCTAGAAGTTATAAACTATAAAACTAGAAGTTAGTTTTTCTTAGAATTTATGAAAAATTATTGCGATGTTTATGTCGAATATCTTTTATTCGCCAAAAAGCGGCGAAAAATCGCGAAATTACGAAAAATGGTAAAATCATCGTAAAAATATTGTAAAAAGGTTCAAAATCGCTCTTTTCGAGCTCAACAAAATTCGTTCGCTAGATTATAGCAAGTTTTATCGCTACGAGCTTTAATATGCAAAGTAAACATCTTGGTTGATATTTAATATTAAAAAGAAACCGCAAAATTCAGTGAAAAGTGGCCGCGGCACTTCAAAAACCGCACCAAAACGTTTAAAAGTCCATCTTCTCGGCCAAAAGGAAGCGTAATAGCTAAATTCTACCAGCTTTCGGCAAATGGAACATGAACGTCGAGGTCCGCGCATACATTCAATCGTCGGAGAAATTGAGAGAAAAACGCAAAGAATCGGTGGAGTGTTTTTAACTTCGAGCAGTTAAAAACCGACTTTGTTCCCGCGTCGGTGAGACCAATTGAAAAAGCCGGTTCTTGTTAGGTTATGTCGAAATGTTGCGTGAATAACCTAAGCCAAATATATCGTCCGTCGATGGAGGAGCGCAAAAAATACCGCGAGATATCGACAAATGCGATCGGAAAAATTGGAGAAACACCGCGAAAAAGCGCGGCTGAAACGCGACGATACGCGGCGGAACCGATTAAAAATCTCGTTTTTCGGGGTGAAACAAAATGTAATCGGTCGATTTTAACAAGCTTTATCGATTGGATCAGGAATATTGGAGTCGGACGCCGAACGTCGTTGGAGAAATTAGAAAAAGAGGGATTTGGTCGAAAGTTAGTTGTTAAATGCTGTGGAAACGTTGAAAATTATTGTTTTTGACTGAGACGAAATGCAATAGCTGAGTTTTAAGACGTTTTATCGAATCGAATAATAAATTTCTATAAAATATTGCAGCCGGATATCATTAATTGACAGAGAAATTGGCAAAACTGCCGGATTTGGTCGAAAGTTAGTTGTTAAATAATGTAAAACGCTTAAAACTTGCTATTTTCGAGTGAGACCATATGCAAAGCTGAGTTTTAAGACGCTTTATCGAATTAAATAGTAACATTGAAGCCAGACATCATTAATTTGTTAGGAAAATTAAAAGAACTGTCCAATTTCGTCTGAAATTAGTTATAAAATATTACAAAATGCTCGAAAGTCACTGTTTTCGAGTGAAATTAGATATAATAGCAAGGTTTTAACCAATTTTATGGAATTGAATATTAATATTGAATATTTAATACAATAGCTGGGTTTCAAGATGCTTTATCAAATTAAATACTACAATGCAATAACATATTGAAGCCAAACATCATTAATTACCAGAGAAATTAAAACAACTGTCAAATTTCGTCTGAAATTAAATGTAAAACTTTGCAAAATGCTAAAAAATCACTGCTCTCAAATGAAATTAAATATGATCGCAAGATTTTAACTAATTTTATTGAATCGAATAATAATATTGAAGCCAAACATCTTCGATCGTCAAAAGAACGTAAGAAACTGTTATACATTGTTAAAAATGCATAATAAAACGCCATAAATCGTTTAGAAGTCGCTATTTTCGTTTTGTTCTGTCTCTCTCTCTCTCTCTCTCTCTCTCTCTCTCTCTCTCTTCTCTCCTAAGAACATCATCCAGCTTCTCGACGGGAAGTCTAACCGTCCGCGCTCGGCATAATTCGTTCGCCGTCGCGCGGCGATTAGGGTGCCTCTCCACCGTTGTCCAAATCATTAACCCGGTTGATATCGAATTATTTTAACGATAATGCCCATGTTTGGTATCGACCGGCCTGTATCATGAATATTCAACGGTGTCTCGCGGACGTTTGACCGCGGCGGTCCACGCACGGCACACGGCCGTTCTGCTCTATTTCTGACCGACGGCCGGCCGGCTGACCTAGCGACACTATCGACAGACCGTAATTTGCCTACGCCGTGGGCCACCGGTGCAATAAAGTATTCCCGCGACTGTAATATCTCGTCCACGGGGTTATTTTGGTTTGCCCGGCCACCCGTTGACCCTGCCGCCGTTTGTTTCGCGGCGACGCTAAGCGCGCGAATTTAGAGCGATCCGCGACACGCCTCCGTCGACTCTCCGTTCTTAACACTTTGCGGACGACTGGCGCTTCTGAGATGCCATCAGAAATTGCTATACTGTTTATTGTAATAATAATGATTATTATTATATATTATTATAATAATAACTCGTTTATATTAGGTAAATAGAAAGGTAATGAAAATTTGTTCGATGCGCTAGGAATTATGAATTAAGAATTAAGGATTAAGAATCGATAATTGAGAGTCAAGAGTTGAGAGTCGAGATTCAAGGATCGAGACTATAGAATCGTGAATCCATAATCAAGGATCGAGAATCGAGAATCGAAAATCCAGAATCGAGAATCGAGATTCAGGAATCGAGAATCGATCATCGAGAATTAATAATCGCGAATAGATCATCAAGAATCGAGAAGCGATTCTCAATTATTAATTCTCAATGTTCGATTCCCAATTCGCGATTTTCGATTCTCGACTCTCGATTATTAATTCTCGATTCTCGACTCTCGATTGTTAATACTCGATTCTCGATTCTCGATTCCCAATTTGCGATTTTCGATTCTCGACTCTCGATTATTAATTCTCGATTCTCGACTCTCGATTGTTAATACTCGATTCTCGATTCTCGATGATAGATTCTCGATTATTAATTCTCTATGTTCGATTATCGATTTTCGATTCTCGATTATTAATTCTCGATGTTCGATTCTCGATTCCTGACTCTCGATTCTCGATTATTAATTCTCGATGTTCGATTCTCGATTCCTGAATCTCGATTCTCGATTTTTGATACTCGATTCTCGATGTTCGATTCTCAATTATTAATTATCGATTATTAATTCTCGATTCTCAATTATCGATTATTAATTCTCGATGAACGATTCTCGATTATTAATTCTCGATGAACGACTCTCGATTATTAATTCTCGATTATCGATTCTCGATTCTTGACTATAGTTTCTCGATCCTCGACTCTCAATTCTCGCTTCTTAATCCTTAATTCTTAATTCACAATTCTTATATATCACATTTACTTCTTAATTCTCACCAATTAAATCTAATTCTAAATTCTTCCTTATACCACTTAATTTAATCAGATCTTAAAATCGCAACACTATACACACACCGTCCGGCATTACCATACATCTGATACGTTTCCGTGCACAGTTCGACCAGAGTAAATGTATCATCGTGGACAAGGTAGCTTTTCCGGAAATAATCGCGGGAGGTTGCCGGTCCGTAATAGTGCCTGGCGTTGGGGGGCCTGTTAAGTTCGAAATTACAGACACCTAAGCAAACACTGAGTTATAAATTACAGAGTTTAACGGTATGCCGCGGCGGCGCGCGCGTCTACTCCCCTCAGATCCGTTAAAAGAAAAGCGTGTTACAGAAGTAAATAAGACACGGGTTGGGGGGAGGGAGCTGCTGCTGCCGCTACTCGCCGCGGAAGTTGTTGCCACCGCCCCCCCCCCCCCCCCCCCCCCCCCCCCCACCCCTACTCCCATAAAAGTTTGTCAATTGAAAACTTTCGGTAGCTTTTCTTTTCGCAGAAATTTTTATTCGTTCACTTCCCCGTAAATTATTATGTAAATCGGTCCGCGGTGACTTCGCGAGTTCTTTCGCCTCGCTATAGTGTATGTATATTATAAGCTATACTGTGTGTATATATGTTATGTAATTATACCGGTCTCATGATTTCAGGTTATAATCGGTCGCATTTTTTCGTGCGGAGAACAACAGTAATTTTAATTCGAGGAATAGGAGAAAATTATTTTGTTTTTAGAGTCGCGACAATTTTTTATTGTGAATTTTATTTGCAGGAGATTTTTTTATTGTTAAGTTATGTTATTAGGAAAGTTTTGATTATTAAGCTTTTCGTTAATAAAGTTGTTTATTGTAGAATTTTTTGATATTCATTTCTGTATATTAAATTTTCTCGACTCACGACTCTCGATTATGGATTATAAATCCTCGATTTTCGATTCTAGATTATCGATCCTCAATTATCGATTATAAATTCTCGATTTTCGATTATCGATTATAAATTCTCGATTCTCGATTTTTGACTCTCCACTTTCTATTATCAATTATGGTCTCTCGACTCTCGATCCTCGATTATCGATTATTAATTCTCGATCTTTTCTCGATCATTCACCAAATTTTCTATTTTTGAATCATGTTAATTATTAGGAAAGTTTTGGTTATTATTAATTACTATACATTGTTACATGATCTGCTATATATTAATTATTGTAATAATTACTATAAATGAATTGTTGTGTTATCTGCTATATATTAATTATTGTAATAATTACTATAAATGAATTGTTGTGTTATCTGCTATATATTAATTATTATATTACTTACTATACATCCATTGCTATATAATCAGTGTAACGTAATATAATGCCATATAATCAGCTATGTATGAATTGTTGTAATAAATACTATATATCAATTGTTACATGATCTACTATAAATGAATTGTTGTATGATGTGCTACATATTAATTATTGTAATAATTACTTTATATCAATTGTTATATAATCTACTATATATTAATAATTATATTAATCACTCCACATTAATTATTATACGATCAATTACATATTAATTGTTACAATAATTATTGTATGTCAACCATCATGTAGTCCGCTGTGTATTAATTATTATATCAATTACTATACCTTGACATAACCTCGATATATCAACTATTATATACTCTAGCATTTATTAATCACTAAATAATTCACTACACATTAATTCATCAAATTATTCGGATCAATATATCGTAGATTAGTCGCGCTATAGTTACTTTGATATACTAAAACGAGCGACCAGGTTATGGCACGAGCAAGCAGAGAAAGAGAGAGAGAGAGAGCACGGTACACGCGTATTGTTCGACGGAAAAAAAGGGCCGACTTTCGACTCCGTTTACATCCGTTCCGTGGCGGAACACAGGGCGTGAACGTGCAAAAAATTCTCGAATTCGTCGACTCATTGTTCTCCGGTGTCCGGTTCGTTAATTGGAAAGTTTGACACCTGAATGAGATCGTAAAAATGTAGCCGGGGTTCGGTCGGTCGGTCAGATGAAAAAAAAAAAGGAAAAAAAGGCGCGAAAATAGTCGTCAGTCCGGATACGCGGCGGCGGTGGCGGCGAGGCAGGGTACGGGGGAGAAACGGCCAACGTCGTAAAATAATGAATTTGGTCCTTGACCAACCCCGAAACCCATAACCAGCCTCTACAACCTGTCAAATGGGTCGACCCAAATATTTTGGAACACGTGAATAGACCGCGCGCCGCGCCGCGTCTGGCTGCCTGGGCTACGCTGCACCCAAGCCTCCTCCGAAACCGGCGATTTTGTCACGGAACGAACCTGCCCCGCGCAATAATAGTTCTTGGAAACTCGAACTGACGTTGGTGTGGTTACTGTCACGTGGGCCGGGATCATGGTTTTTGATAATCGCTTTCATTGGCAATTATCGAAAGTATAGTTGGAAAGATGTTGCAGTGATTATTATTTGAACGATCATATCAACAATTTTGTTGTTTACTATATACATTATTATTCGATTTATAGTAATAATAATTACGATAATTAGTATTTGCTAAATGTTAATGGAGTCACTATATTCGTTGTTGCATTAATTGTTATGTTAACTATCTGGTAATTGTTTTTTGAACGATTACGTCAGCCATTTTGTGATTTAATATATTCATTATTAATCGATTCATAATAATCATTATTGCAATAACTACTATCCTAATTATTACAGTTCTTGTTATATTAACGATTTGTTAATTGTTATCACAACGATCTTGTTAACAATCTTATTATTTAATATATTCATTATTACTCGAATGCTGATATTATTCATTATAACAATTATTATCAGAATGGCTACATTAATTATTTGATAATATTATACCAAAGTATTAGTTTAATTGGTATGCGAAACATTGTCTAAATTATTATATTCATTGTTATATTAACTTTTATAATTTTTTTCTCGGTAATCATGCTCTCATTTATATTAAAAATGAGTAAAAAAATGTTGTAACTTGAAATATAAACATTCTAATTGCAACGTTTATTACGAAATAAAAAGAAGAAAATTTTATAGCTGCTGTCAATTATCGTCGACAATACTTATTTCACTTTTATTATTTACTATTTCGAAACTTTTATATTCATAACATGGCACTGATTCAATCTAGTATAACCTCGACGAAATTAGGGCTTAAACCGTGGTTAAAATTAGAGCTGAAATTATGGTTGGGGTTAGGATTTCAATTACGGTCGAAATTAGGGTCTAAATTATGGCTAAAATAGGGTCCAAGTTATGGATTCTCTGGCGTTATAATTGTACCTAAAATTAGGGTTTAAATCGTACTTAAAAATACAATCTAAATTACCGTTGAAATTAGGATTTAAATTAGGGTTTCAATTATGATTAGGTTAGTGTTATAATTACAGTTGCGTTAGCGTTATAATTATCATTAAACGGATGGTTTATATTATGGTTACAATTACAATTTAAATCTTGACTTAAACTATGGTTATAATTAGGATTTAAATCTTTACTTAAATTATCGATACAATTAGGATTTGAATCATGACTTAAGTTATGGTTGCAATTAGCTGAGATCATAACTTAAATTACGGTTACAATTGTGCCCATAATTATGAAAGTGGTCTAAGTCATATATTTCTTGTTTCGAGATATTTAATGAATTGCATTTGCATAAATTAAAATATATTTTTGCATTATGTGATCTTTTTATTTAGAATTTTATTAGTCTTGATTAATGGAAATTTATTATGAATATGAAATTTTGTGTGAATTTCATACGAAAATGTTGTTTTTAAAGTTTGAATTGACTTAGACCATTTTCAAAATTAACTAAATGTATTATAGATGACTTAAAGTAACAAAGAAGTACGAGTTTTATTTGAAACAATAACTTTAATGAAATGATTCATACACATTTATTAATAATTCTCAAAAAGTAAAGCATTTTTATCATTTCGAGGTTTTAAGTTTTTTAAAATGTTCCTGAAAAACTGGAGAAATGTATGGTAGCAAACACATAATATCTTTATGTTTTTCTTCCGATATTTAGTTCAGAAACGCGTGAAAGAGGGACATGCGCCGTTTACAAGTTATGTTTATATAATTTCTTTAAATATTTGACTTAGACCACTTTCATAATTAACACGAAATGAATTCTATATAATGTTGAAAGTACAACCACCATCTAATGGTTCATTTTTGATGATATCGTAAAAATTACATTGAATAAATTTAGTTTAAAATAATGTGGTGTAGAATAACTGATAAACTCATTTTTTTTTAAATTTTGACTTAGACCACTTTCATAATTAAGGGCACAATTAGAGCTTAAATCATAATAAAAATTACCTTTCCGATTATGTTGAAATTAGCGTTACAATTACGATTATAATAAGGATTCATATTAATTAGTTACATCAACGTTAAAATAACACTTAATATACTCAAAACGATACGATCTTCTACAAAATCTGTAGCTCTCCTATAAAAAATAAATTTGTGAAAAATGTAATTTTTATCTCTCTATCTCTCTCTGTCTCTCTCTGTCTCTCTCTATCACTCTCTCTCTCTCTCTCTCTCTCTCTCTCTCTCTCCCTCTCTCTTACACACACACACACACCATCTCTCTCTCTCTCTCTCTCTCTCTCTCTTACACACACACCATCTCTCTCTCTCACTCTGTCTTTCACCCACATTCTCTCCCTTTCTCTGTCTCTGTCTCTCCCGCTCTCTCTCTCTCTCTTTCTCGCTCTCTCCATCTCTCTGCCCCTCTCTCTCGGGCGCGCGCTTTTTCTCTCTTACCCTCCCCACCATCATTCCCGGCCGGAGCTAGAAGCAGACGTCTTGTCGTACGAAAGTGGCAGTTTGCAATTAAACGACGATGTTATCGTAAAGGACCTGTAGGTCGGTTGAATGTACATGGCAGCGAATTAAAATGTAAATACTTGATTAAAGTTAATCCCGGCCAGGTGAATAAACCTGCTGTGCCAAGCTAGACGGAGAATGTGCGCCGGGGGTCGTCTCCCGGAGGAAGACGGAGGGTCGGGACCGTATAAAAGGGTGTGAGAGAGCGGCCGACGCGGCGAGGGCCGGGGGAACGGGGTATACACGGTTTCGAGGTTGCTGAACGGGACAGAGAAAGAGAGGGAGAGAGAGAGAGAGATTTAAAGAGAGAGAGGAAGAGAGATTTAAAGAGACAGAGAGAGAGAGAGAGAGAGAGAGAGAGAGAGCGAGAAGTGGAAAGAAAAATTGAGAACAAATTAAAAAGGGAAGAGGGAAGTAGCAAAGGCATAAAGAGAAAGAGAGTGAGAGCGAGAGAGAGGGAGAGGAAACAAGGCAAACTAAATAAACGTATGGAGGAGAAATGCAAAGAGAAGAGGGGGAGAAATAAAAAGAGCCAAATAAGAGTGAGAAAGAAGAGGGAAGTAAGAAGAGAGCGAAAGAGAGAAAGAGAGAGAGGGGGACAGAGAGAGAGATAAGGAGAGACAGAGAGCAGAACCAAGAAAGCATTAAATAAACATATAAAGAGAGAAATACAGACAGAAAAAGAGAGAGAAATAGAAAGAATAAACAAGAATGACGAAGAATGAATTAGAAAGAAATGAGGAGAGAAGGAAAGAGAGAGAGTGAGAGAGAGAGCGGGAGAGACAGAGAGAGAGTGAGAGAGTGAAAACAAGAGAAAACTAAATAAACATACGAAGAGATATACAGACTGAAAAATAGAGAGAAATAGGAAGAATAAACAAGAATGACGAAGAATGAATAAGAAAGAAAAGAAGAGAGAAGGAGAGAGAGAGAGAATGAAAATAAGAGGAAACTAAGTAAACATATGAAGAGAGAAATATAGACAGTAAAAGAGAGAGGAATAAAAACAGCAAACTAAGAGATAGAAAGAAGGGGGAAGTAAAAAGAGAGCGAGAAAGAGAGAGAGAGAAAGCGATAGCGAAAAATAGAAAGAAAAATTGAGAATGCATAAGAAAAGGTAAATAGAAGGGAGAAATCAAGAGTATAGTAGAGAGAAGTAGCAAAGAGAGCGAAAGAGAGAGAGAGAGAACTAAATAAACAAATGCAGAGAAATCCATACAGAAAAAGAGAGAGAAATAGAAAGTATAAAGCAGACTGAATGAGAGCGAATTAGAAATAAAAGAAGAGGGAGAAGGAGATAGAAAGAGAAAGAGCGAGGCGAAGGGAAAAGGAAAGAGAGAGATTGAAATAGCGGAAGAGGAACCGGGAGCAAGCGAGAGACAACGAGAGACCTACGGCGAAGGGGCGAAAGAAGGGGGCGGCGAGGGGCTGAAAAGGGAACGAGAGGAGCTCGACGGTCCTAAGGGGTGGTTTTTATTGCAGGTTTTTATTAGCTGAGTAGGTGTACTCCATTCTACCCCTACCGTTTCCACGCGGGGGGGGGGGTCTCCCTCCGCTCACAGCAACCCACCCACCCTCTCTTACCCCCGCACCCCCGTGCCGCGTCCCACCATCCACCCTCCACCCTCCCCACGTCTCTCGTCTTCTCTCCGGCGTGTTCCGTGTCTAACCGCCCCCCCCCCCACTCCAAGGGGCGCTGCTGCGGAGCCGTCGCGGAGGACGGGTGGAAGGAGGACGCGCGGGGCGAGAGGCGGGGGGCTAGAGCGCGGGGGTTGATTAAAACTAACGTTGCGCCAAGAATTACCCCGTGAGATTGAAAATTAAATTAATACACAAAACCCCTGGCCACCGCGGGCTAATTAGTTATATGATAGTAATTAAAAGTTGAGCGCGTCTTCGGAGGGGGTGGCGTCGACCGAGACAAATATCGTGGGTGGAGAGGGGGGGTAGGGTGGGGAGCGTAATTGGGGCTGTTCGATCGCGCACCGGTGGTTCGAGATTTATCGGAACGTGGATCAAGAATGTCGTTCGAGATGGATTCTTAAACCGTTAAATGGGGTGGTTTTGGTTTTCTATTATTGGGGAAGTCAACTTTGGGTTTAGGCTATTTTCGTATGAGTAATGGGTATAAATAATAAATGTAAGTGATAAGTAACTAGTATTAATAATAAATATAAGTAACAAATATAAATAACAATATAGAGTAATAAGTTTAAATAATAACTGTAAGTAACAAGTACAAAGGATAGGTATAAATAAAAAGTATTAATAATAGATGCAAATAACAAATATAAATAATAGGTACAAAACATTAGTATTAATATAAGTATAAGTAACTTTGCGCAATAATTATAAATGATGAAATATAATGACATTAAATATAATTGTAAATAAAAAATAGAAATAAGGAATTTAACTATTAAGCAAAACAAATATGAAAATGACAATTTTAAATGACAAATATAAATAAGAAACAAGAAGTACAAGTAACATATAAATTAACGTATAAATTAAGCATATGAATGACAAGTACACGTGCTAACTGTAAATAACAAGTACAAGTAACAAGAACAAATAGGAAATATAAATAATAAGTATCGGGTACAGTGGAACACGTGTGCGAAACGATTTGTTTGAATTCCGACTCATAACGAAGTTATACATTTTTGAAACACGTGCTCTAACCCCCGTACCAAGAGATATAATACTTTAAACACATTTTTCTCGATCGTCCTCGATGATCGAAACGTTTCACGCGATATCTCGAGTTCTAGTTGATCAATTGACAAGAAGATTTATAGATCGTATTCCGTACGCGTCCTGTTATCCTGCGAATAAATTATTCTTCGAGCTCGTCGCCTTTTTTATTTGCTTTTTTTCTTTCTTTTTTAACCTAAGATCTTTATTAACATAACCGTGACACAACCTAAGATAAATCTCGATTTAAAAGAGTGAAATATTAGTATCTAGGTCAGGAATTATATTTGTATTGAAAATTTAATATTTAGGTTCATAATAGAGTTTAAATTATGGTTCGAATAAGGATTAATATTATGGTTGAATTAGTGTTAAAAGTAAGATTCAAATTAGAGTGAAGTTGTCGTTAAAATTATAGTGAAATGAGGGGTTTAAACTGTGCTTAAAATTAGGGTTTGAATTAGGATTTAAATTAGGGTTTAAATTAGACAAAAGCGAGGATTAAGTTAGCGTTTGAAATATAATTATAATTAGGACTTTAATTATGGATTAAATTAGGTTTATAACAGGGACAAAGTGATCGGTAAATTTATAGTTATATTAAGGTTATGTCAAGATTCACGTTGAAGTCAAAATAGAGTTAAAGTCATGGTTGAAATTAGGCTTTCAATTAGGCTTAAGTAAAGGTTACGATAATATTAAAATTATAATAATTAAAAATAGAGTTTAACTCATGATTCTTTTCCCGTTAAAATTATAACTATTATTTAGTTTTAAATAACAATAAAAATTCGAATTATGTTAACGCTAAATTATAGTTAACTTAGCGTTATAATTACACGTGAAATTACAGTTTAAGTTACAGTTAAGTCAGTATTTACGTTACGGTTAAAATTATGAATTAAGTTATAGCTGTTAGTATTCTAATTATAGCAGAAAATAGGCTCTAAATTACAGCTAGGTCTGGGTTTACCTTATGGTTAAAATTAGGCTTTCAATTACGTTTCTCAGCGTTATAATTACAGGCGAAATTAGGTTATAAATTAAGGTTAGGTCAAGCTTTACTTTATTATTAAAATTAGGGACTAAATTATGGCTGTTTGAGTTGTAATTATAGGTGAAATAGGTTATAAATTGCAGCTAGGTTAGGGTTTACTTTATGGTTAATATTAGGGTTTAAATTATGGTTATCAGCGTTATAATTGCAGGTGAAATTAGTTTATAAATCAAGGTTTGGTCAAGGTCTGCCTTATGATTAAAATTGGCGATTAAATAATAACTTAAATAATTAAATAATTAACGCTATAATTATAGATGCAATTATGATTTAAATCACGATCAAGTCAACGTTCAAACTATAAACGAAATTGAGCTCTAAACTTAGGCTTACATTAGGCTCCAACTAAGATCATAATTACTTCTAAAATTAGCTTTAATTAATCAATTAAAATCAAAATAAAGATCGCTACGAAAACTATCCCCAAAATTTACTTCAAAATTATTATTAAATCTATATTCAAATCAGCCTTAAAATTCAAAGAAAAACGCAAAAGTTTCATTGAAAATTTTCATCGAACTCGGACGAACAGATTCGTCGAATCCCCGGGCAAGCAGAGATGAAAGGGGTCGTCGCCGGCGAGAGTTCCATTCGTAGAACGTCCCCAGCGAAGGGACTAATGAATTATCCGACGTTGTACAGAGGCGCGCCGAATATTATCAAGCCGGAGCAATAATCACACCTAATCTGACGCGACGCCGCGAGGACTACAAGCTTATCTCGCGTGACAGCTGTTCCATGCCGCCGCCGCCGCGATACGTTTCTAATTGGACTTAATTGGAACCCATTGTTGAATTTCATTCGACGCGCGAGAGAGAGAGAGCTCGTACTACGAGATGGCAGATAACTCGAAATTGAATTGCAGCTCGCTCGCTCGTCGCGCGAACGACGGATTTAAAAACTGGCTCCTCCCCACCCGTCTGCCTCTGCCTCTGCCTCCTCCGTCAACTTTACACCGGTTTCCTATTAAAGCCCCCGATTACTCGGTCGCCGACATTTTGTTTCCGGTGTGCGCGGGGGCCGCGTTATCAAATAAAGTGCACCTTCGGCGCCGAACCGAAACTCCAAAAACGTTCCAACTAATTTCGAATTACTTTTCGCGTAGCCTTTCTCTTCCCCTTACACCCCTTCACTCTTACCCCTTGCGCGAAACGAGTGCAATTAACGTCGCGCGTATCCCCGCCAAACTTTCTGTAATAAATGCGTCCCCGCGGTTGTCCACTTTCGGCGCACGACTTTCATTTAATAAATTAAGCGCGCGCGCTCGCGCACGCCTACCTTGTTTTTGTAAATGGAAATCCGAACAATTTTCACCTAACTAAGTTAGGTTGAGCGCGGGCTCTTTTTGAAAGAGTGCACCGGCAATTCGCGACTTTTGTGTGCATTTTTTAGGTTAGTTTGTTTCTTTTTGCTTTCTAAGGTGATTTTTGATTTGTTAATACCTTTTTTGTGAACTGTAATAACATCGGGCTTTTTCGGGACAGTAGAGTAGCAATTTTTAGTTGTTAACATTTGTCAGGATTATTTTATTATATTTAGTGTTGTATTTATTTTTATTTATTTCTGTTTATTTTTATTTCTTTTTATTATCCGCGTATCACGTGACCGGCGTCCTCCCAGTTACAAGAATTAATAATAAATGTAAGTAACAAATATAAATGATAGGAATAAATAAGCAGTATCAATAATAGATACAAATAAAAAATTTCAATATATTATTAACACTCGTGATTTGAACCTATTATTTATAAGTATAAATAATAAGTTTGCGTAACAGTTATTACTAAATATATAATTAATATATATAATTACCATATATAATAAGTATAAAATATAATTGTAAATAAAAAATATAAATGAAGATTTTAAATAATAAGCAAAACAAATAAATAAAAGTAACAATTTTATATAGCGTATCACGTGACCGGCGTCCTTCCAGTTACAAGGATACCAACCGACCAAAGTTTCCTCCTTTTTCGCACCATTTTCCCCGATTCGGCAAAAACCCGCAGCAGAGATTCGACCAGTTATTCTTCCCAAATAGAAACTGTTCGCCGCGGTTATCGATGTTCCTCCAGGTTTTGCGCCGGAAAAAAAAATAACCTGTCGAACCCGGGCGGCCGGCTGCTCCAGAGGCTTCATTAAAAATAATGGATATTCATTAAAAGTAATGAAACTCCGAACTGGCGAGGAACACAACCGGACTTGATTATTTGTTTCGATCGCGTTTAATGTGATTAAAAAGTGCCATTACGTTTTTTAATTGCGCCCCCGCGACGGGGGACCGGGGCCGCCCGCTGTTTAAACTCGGATCTTTCTGATCAATGCGCGGCTCGCCGGTCGCTCTCGCGGCGCACACCTGTTATACCTCGTGGAACCGAGGAGCAATCAACTCGCGGAGCGTCGCGATTAATCGTCGGAAATAATAAATGCGATTGAACAAGTCGATTCCTCGCGTGATTTGGAACAACTTCTTCCTTTGCGAAAATCTTCTGCGGCGCTTCGTTAAGGAGTTATTAACGAAATACGCGGACCAATGACAGCGCGAGGAGGCGAGTCATGCTCTACACCATGGTCACGCGGGGCACCGAGCGCCACGCGTCACTGGCCGCGTGACTCTTCGAGGCACCGCGAGGGCGGAGCATCGACCGCAGACGCCTCGCGATTGGTTCCACCTTTATTGTTAATAACTCGTTAACGAAGCCTCGTAGAGGATTTCAGCAAAGGAAAATGATGTTGCAAATCGACTCAGGAATCACGTCGTATGACCTGTTTCTCTATTTTTGAAACCTTCTGTACAATTTCACGCGAGATAATCGCGTTTGATTTCCTTGACTAACGGACCACTTATTTTTCTATCTTTCCTTTATTAATTAAATAAAACAAGTTGTTTCGCACTGTGAAGATGATCCACCATCGCGAGACGTTCGATTGGTTCGTGACAGTACACGCGGAACATACCTCGAGGAAACTATTCGTTCGACCGCGCGCAGAAATTTATTCGCGCTCGCGGTCCAGCCTTTTGTCGCAGTAATGAAAATTCAAGTCTTCAACTATTTTCTAATTACTCTGGTCGCCCGGGCTGCCCGTGATATTCGTTACATCTTCCCCGCCCAGAAGGATTTTATTATTCTATTCAGCCGGTAATGAAACGCACTCGTTAGGCGTTTAATATCGCTTATTAAACCGGGGGCTTAATCAATCTCTGTCGCGGACGATCTCTCGCGGTTCTCGATGAAATCCGGCGAACGAGAATTTTTTTATTTTTTATGGGAGAGAGAGAGAGAGAGAGAGAGAGAGAGTTCTCTTGTTTTCAATTTGTTGCAGCTGCGGGATATATTTTAATTGGTTCGATATGGATCGGGGGGCGGGGGGGGGGGGGGGGGCTAGTTAAGAAGGTGGGAGGGGGGGGGGGGGGTTTAACGTCGGGGGGGGGGGGGGGGGGGGGGGGGGGGGGGGGGGGGGGGAGACTAGTTAATAATGTTGGAACGGAGCGGGGCAATTTAACCTTCGGATGGTATATTCGGGTCAGGGTTAGGTCTGTGTTTGTTCGATTTTTATGCTCTTTTTTTTGCGCGACGTATTCAAAAAATTTATAGAAGGCTTTTTCGTGATTTTTTGGAAGATTGTAGATATAATTTTGGTCACGTGACTGATCAACTAATATGTTTTGTGTTATTACAAGCTTATGTACAGGTTTATGTAAAATAGACTTTAGAAAGTTTTTTTTAAAATTAAGAATAAACTGTTTTGAATTTCATTTGCTTTTTGTTTCTTTATTTAATTGTCAAGTACTTAATATTATGACTGTAATGAGTGATTAGTATTGTGGCAATTTTGTGTGTAAGATGATTTTTGTCAAATTATCGTAACAAGAATAATTGAGACAATCAGCCGTTAAATTATGTATAGAAATTATGCTTAGTATATTGTTATACAATTATATGTATAGTAATTGTACTTAGTATACTATTGTACAAATATATAATATTATTGTACTCATTGTATTATTGTACTTATTGCATTATCATACAACTATATTGTATTATTGTACATACAATTATACAACGTTCCAATTATTTGATAATTCAACAAGATTACATCTTACTAAACAAATTAAAAAATCTCACAATATTAACAATCAAAGGGAGTCAGTTAGCAAATTATATAGTGCAATTATATTCAAACAGAAATTACACCTTGCCAAACAAACTAAGGAATGTCTCAGTATTAAAAATCAATAGTGTCAATCACCAAACTATAGAGTGCAATTATTCAATATTCCAGTGACCAAATTTTGTAATTATCCAATATTCCAATTAGTCAATATTAAAACAAAAATTACACCTTTCGAAACAAACTAAAAGATGTTGCCGTTTTAATCCTTTTGCTCCGACGGGCGCATATATACGCCCTGGAAGATATGTCTATTAATTAACAAACAATTAACTATAATAATAAAATAAAATAATAATAAAATAAATTATAATTTTTAATTTTATTTATTATAATAAATATCATTGTAAAAATTAAGGAACAAGAAATGACCTTTACTTCGTAGCATTCCTAGCGAAACATTCGTAGCGAAAGGGTTAAATTGTCGATCCATAAACATCTCGATCTCGATCTCTCGTCGTTTTAGCGATGACGATCGATCGCTATCGGTCATTCGAAATGGCCCGACGAGACCGTCGAAAGGAACCACGGACTGAAAAGGGGGAAGAATGGGTTCCCTTTCCCGACTATTACGTAAAACGCGTGTCGGCGCGCTGCGCGCGGTCGGACGAATGAAAATCCCGCTTTGAAACAAGATCCCCGGGAGATACTCGAACGCGTTTTCAATCTCATAAAGCCCTCCGCAGTCCCGGCGGCGTGCGGCGGGCGGCGGTCGCTGCGCGCCGTCGATTATTCCCGCTCGATACTTGGCAGAAATTTTTAAGTATATTAGGAATACACTGGGCTGCGGCTGAGTTATTCGAATGCTTTCAAGAAATTGCAGGATGCATTAGCTTACATTACGCCGCCTCCATTACATTATGAATATTACTAGCCCTCCCTCCGCCCCCTCCGTATATCGATGAGGGCGCGCGCGCGCGGTCCCCTCGCCAACCCCGTTTATATACGCGGCTCGCGAGCGCGCCCACGGCTTTTATTATTTTCTTGCGTTTTGCAGATGCGCCATTTACGAATTACCGTGTTAACCGAGCCAGCCGATGCAAGATTCGCTCGAGCAGTTACGAGTATAATAAGCTCTTGTGAAAAGAGAGAGAACGCGATGGTGGATTGTGTCGGGTTTTTCGTGCTAATTCGAGGCTAGGCTAATTTTCAAAACGCGCCGCCATCTTGGCGTCATCGCGTTAGGAAACCATTTTGACGCTTTATAGAATCGATTGTCTTTAAATCGGATTTTTATTCTAATCGATAACCTGTGAATCGGTTGTTATAAATTATAATGTTGTCAATCATATTGTTGAGGTATTATTGTATAATTATTAAAATATTAGAAACCTTTCTTCACGAGTGAAATTGGTGAAATGAATTTTGCAATTGATTCAAAATTGTTATTAATTGATATTTTAAGAATACTGCAACTCATCTAATTGATATCTTATCTAATTTCCAAAATTATGCTCAAGAAAATTAGCTTCTAAAATTATTTAATTGTATATTTAATTATTCGTTGATCCAGTGGTCGTATTTTAAACTATCCAATATTCCAATGTCTAGATAATATAACGACTATATAATATAATAATATATAATACTAGCAAACCCGGCGAACTCCGTTTCGCCACCAGATGGCTTCGTTTTTTGTAACATTTCGTTTGGGGATTAAAAGATGAAGAAAAGTTATTTTTTTTGTTTTATAAACCATATTGGTTTGTAGTACATGCTATGTATCAGAGATGGCGCTGTATGTGAAAAATGATTTTCCCTGTTTTCCTGCTTTTCTGTTGAAATTTTCCAGAATTTTGGTTGCTATAAACCTCACGGAGCCCGAGACCTTTCCAACGAATGCAAAAACGTGGAAATCGGTTCGTGCGTTCTGGAGTTATAGCGTCAGGAAGGAAAACCCGACTTATTTTTATATAATAGATATACGATATAATATAATATCAAAAATAAAATATAATAACAACTCGTTGTTACAATGCAAGGGGTTAACCATTGAAACAATCAGCCACCCTATTGTCTACAAAAAAATCACGCTGCATAAATCAACCCCTAAAATCATTTCCAAATATCAGGTCCCAAAAAATCGGTCGAGAAACCACCCTTATCCCTGTATTCATTCCTTCATCCTAGTATTCACTCCTTCATCCCAAAATTCAATCCTCCATCCCAGTATTCATTCCGACATCCTAGTATTCATTCCTGCAACTCTATATTCACTCATTCATCCCAGTATTCATTCCTTTATTCTTTCATCTGTATATTTACTCCTTCATCCCTATATTTATTCCTTTATCCTAGTATTTATTCCTTCATCCCAGTATTCATTCCTTCATTCCTTCATCTCTATATTTATTCCGTCATCCTAGTATTCATTCCTTCATTTCTATATTCATTCCATCATCTCTATATTCATTCCATCATCTCTATATTCATTCCTTCATCTTAGTATTCATTCCTTCATCTCTATGTTTACTCCTTCATCCCAGTAATCATTCCTTCATTCTTTCATCTCTATATTTATTCCTTCGTCCTAGTATTCACTCATTCATCCCTACATTTATTCCTTCATCCCAGCATTGATTCCTTCATTCCCTCATTTCTTCATCCCAGTATTCAATCCTTCATTTCTTGATCCCTATATTTACTCCTTCATTCCTTCATCCTAGTAATTATTCCTTCATTCCTCCATCCAATATTCATTCCTTTACCCCAGTACATCCAAGTTCCTCTCTCGATACTGAAGCAGTTCTCGGTGTCCCCGAGCACTTAATACCGGCAACAATTCGCGGCGTGCATAGCTCGATAAATTATTCGTCGCCGCTAGGTCCCGCGGAACGTCGTCGTATAGAGCAGTCGCGGGGATGATGCCCGATCGGTGGTATCGCTCGAGAAAAAGGTCTCTGTGTCCGTCGCGGAGTGGAGAAGCCTGTCGCGACTCGGCAGTCAATTTAGAATGAGAATATCGGGGAAGGATAGGCTGTACACGACTGCTCGCCGCCGCCGCACAGACACCGTCGCAACGCTCTCTTTCCCTGAAACTACCCCCACCCCCACCCCTCTCTCTCTCTCTCTTTCACTCTTCTCTCTCTTTCCCTGTCTCCACTGTTTCACAGCTTGTCCCTCTTTGTTTATCCCTTTCTGCCTCGCGTTCTCTTCCTATCGCGATCTCTCTATTTTCGTCTCCTTTTCTGCTTCCTTTTACTGTCTCCTTTTTTCGCCTCCTTTTTTCCGTCTCCTTTTTCTATGGATCCTCTTGTTTTCCCTCTTTCCGCTTCGCGTCTTTTAGTGGCTTTCTTTTGTTTCCTTCTTTATCTTTTATCTTTTTTTTCTCTCTCTCTCTTGCTCTTTTTCTCTCATTTTTGTTCTTTTTCTGTTTCTCAATCTCTACTTTGTTCTTTCTTTCTTTCTTCTCTTTTCACAGTTTTTCCATTCTTCCTTTCTTTATTATTGTTTTTCGTTTATACATTTTTATTATTTTCTCTTTCTTCTCCCTTTCTACCACTATTTCGTGTTAACACGTTGAACACATATCTGGGTGACACTAATTTCTGACCAATCTTGAAAATTCATTCTTATTGCAATATATTCGAGCAAAATGAATTCGACTATGATTTTCGAATGCGAAAGAGTTCTAATGTCATCCCCTACGATAAATGTGGACTTTTTAATTTCATTTTAATTAATTAAATTGCTTCAATTATGTGGGGATTTTAGTGTCTAATTGTCGGCGACGAACATGTTAATTGCCAACCCAATATTACACTATTACTCTCTTTCTCTATTTTTCTCACTCTTTCTCTTTCTCTCTTTCTCTCTCTTGCTCGGTCCCACTCAATTCTCTTTGGCCGCGCCGTCCCAGCTCTCTTTCCCTCCGACGGCGCGCGCCGCCTTGGTGCATTA
Source organism: Augochlora pura (assembly GCF_028453695.1). Taxonomy (NCBI): domain Eukaryota; kingdom Metazoa; phylum Arthropoda; class Insecta; order Hymenoptera; family Halictidae; genus Augochlora; species Augochlora pura. Next base: position 14,415,391 of record NC_135782.1, read on the forward strand.
GCTCGAACACATCCATGAATATTATCCCGTACTTTGGCCGAGGGCTGAGAAGGGTGTCTGGAGACGGAGAGGCGGGGGCGCGAGGGGGTCTCGGGGCTCTCGGTATATAAGGTATAAGGTAGTCCATTAGCGTTAATATTATAAACGTTAGCTGCCCTCTGGCCATCCCCGTAACATACTCGCGCGCGCGCGGCGCCTGCGCTCTTGCTCCCCTCCGGTGTGTGAGTATGAACGTTTCTCTCTTTCTCCTCCCTTTCTCTGTTCGCCAACACCACTCCCCCCCCCCCCCCCTGTTTCCCCGTTCCACACAGCATGCGCCTCTTTCGTTCCCCCCTTTCTCTCATCTCTATTTCAACGACCGTTCCCTCCGTGTACACGCACCGTCTCCCCCTTGCTCCCTGTCCCTCTTACTGTCTCTCTCTCTCTCTCGCTCTTAGTTATTCACTCGCTCACTCTGTACTTAACAAAACAGATAATTTGAGCTCTCTTTCTCATTCGTTCCACCCCCGTTACTATCCTTCTCTTTGAGTGTAACTCGCTTCTCTCTTCATCCTTCCTTTGTCTCTCTTCCTCTCTCTCTCTCTCTCTCTCTTTCATTTACTCACTCATTCTTTACTTAATAAAATAGATGACCAAAGCTCTCTTTCTCATCCATTCCACTCCTGTTTCTGTCCTTTTCTATGTTTACAATCGCTTCTCTCTCTCTCTCTCTCTCTCTCTCTCTCTCTCTCTCGCTCGCTCACTCACTCACTCACTCACTCACTCACTCACTCACTCACTCTCTATTTGACAGAACAGATAACCTAAGCACCCTTTCTCAATTTCTCCGCCCCTTTTTCTAGCCATCCTTTTGTATGTATTAGGGTGTCCCATAAGTTTCTTCCCTTTTTTTGATGCAAAATGAATACACGATGTTTGCTGCCTAATTTGCTGTTCTGTTCTGTAACATTCCTCCAGCTTTCAGGAAACCTCGTTACGCCCTCTTTCCAAAATTGTTGAAGCTTATTTGCGAAATATTCATCGAGGTGCCTTTTTACCACGGAGAGAATTTTTTAAGGAGAGGAACAAGTGATAATCGGATGGAGCAAGGTCTGGGGAGCTAGGAGGATGAGGTAGAACGCCCCAATCAAACTGTAATAATTTTTGCATTACGGCCAACGCAACATCCGGTCTTGCGTTGTCGCGATGGAAAACGACGCCTCGCCGCGGCGCGCCGGTTCGCCAATTCTGGCCGTTTTTTCTACTATGGCGGCTTTTTAATTGATCCACTTGATTGCAATATTTGACAGCATTGATCGCATCACCTTGAGGAAGGAGCTCGTAGTACACTACACCTTTCCAGCCCCACCAAATGCACAAAAGAATCTTCTTCGGATGAAGTCCAGGCTTCGCAACAGTTGAAGGTCTATTTTCCTTAGACCAAGTGCGTTTTCGATGCACGATTTGGTATAAAATCCAAGTCTCGTCTCCAGTGACAAGACTCTTTAGGAAAGGATCTCTTACATGTTGCTGAAGAAGCAAATCGCACGTAGAGACGCGGTTCATAAGACCGGTCTCCGTCAATAGGTGTGGAACCCAAACTTCTTATCGGTTCGCATATCCCATCTTGATTAAATGATTATGTACCGTTGTCTTGGGAATATTAGTAGCATCCACTATCTCGCGCACACTATATCACGGATTTTCAGTGAGCACAGTCTTGATAATGTCCGTATCCGTCGTTGCTGGACGGCCGCTGCGGTCTTCGTCATTCAGCTCGAAATTGCCAGCTCTAAATTTTTGAAACCAATTGCGGACGGTCCTAACCTAGTAGTATCTAAGATCTCAAAGTACCTGAAAGCTTGACATAACCTCAAACTTTAAAGAACCTAAAATCTTGAAATATATGTGACCACAATATACTTAAGATCTTCAGAAACGTAAGAAACTTGGAAGTATCTGAGATCTCAAAGTACCTAAAAACTTCACATAACCTCGAACCTAGACATAACCTAAAACCTTGAATTATCTACGATCGAGAAGTACCTAAGATCTTGAGGAGTCTTAGAAACTTAGAAGTATCTGAGGTCTTAATGTACCTAAAAGCTTGGCATAACCTCGAACCTAGACATAACCTAAAACCTTGAAATATCTACGACCCAGTAGTAACTCAGCAGCTCTAAATTTTTTAAACCAATCGCGGACGGTCCTAATAGTCGTAGTATCACTCCCGTAAACGGAGCAAATCTCAGTTAGTTACTCATAGCGTAGCGCGGAAGAAACTTATGGGACAACTTAATATTATACATGTAGTACTATAATTGTCCTATTACAGTAACACTATACTACATATAGTAACTCTTACAGTATTGTAATATGTTTGCGACAGTATCATGTAGTAACGTCATACTAGTGAAACAGATATAATATAATATAGTATAATATAATATCATCATGATATTGGAACAATATTAGATGGTATCGTCACATTACTTTGATACTACCGTGTAGTATTGTTATATCATTGTAATTTTAATATCATTTAGTGATATTAAAAAATGCTAATATTGTATAGTAATTACATAGTATTTTCATAATATTGTAACAGTATTACATGATAGCGTCACATTACTATGACTCTATCATGTACTATCGTTATGTTATTGTAATTTTAATATTATATTATGGTAATATTAAAAATTTCAATATTATATAGTAATATCCAAAATTTTAATATTAAATAGAAATGATATAATATTGCTATAATATTGTAACAATATTACGTGGTATCGCCACATTACTAAAATGTTAATATAACGTATAGTAATTATAAAATATTGTCATAATATTGTAACAATATTGTACGACACTTTCATATTGTCCTAATATTTTCGTATAATATTGTCATACTATTGCAATATTATCATATAAATATAATTATAAGAAAATGTTATATGATAATATTGCAATAGTATGACAATATTATTATATTACTATATTATACTAACATTTATATTTATATTAACATACATTATATTTCTCTCTCTCTCTCTTTCTCCCTCCGTTTCCATCCCACCGTCATGCTCATCGTCGTGCAAACAACACACGCTAATATACCTCTCGACTGCATAGAGGGGCGCGAGCCACCAACCACCACGACTACCACCACCACTATAGAGCCGTACTACACAACCGTATACACGACAGAACCTCTTACTTAGGTGTTCTGTTACCTTACTTTATCCCGGAGCCACGGTCTACGGGGTGACCGGATTGAGACCCGACACCCGACTCGCCGACAGGTGGCCGATCCGAGGACGCGAATACCATTCCGATTTACCTGGACTCGACAACAGGGCCCTCGGTCGATCGTTACACCACCGCATGCGATTTTACTAGATTAGGCGATCTCAGTCGATGAGTCACTCACACTATACGTTAATGTATATGCGATACGTCAATGTATATACTATGCGTTATTGTGTACACTATACTCTATTATTCAGGACTGAAATATTGAATATTCGAACTAACTTTAATTAGTTAAAGACGGTCGAGTGTTCGGTTAATAGAGATATGCAATTAACTGTAGCATTGTTTATGTGGAAGGTTAATAATTAATTTATTAATTTTTGGTTGATAATTTGGAATTGTTATGTTAGGTAATTTTGTTTGTTGTTTTCGAATTTTAAGAGTTGTGTATTGCAAACGATTTTTATAAATGTTGTTAGATTAAATAATTGTGTAAATTGTTAGATAAATATAGAGTATATAAATAATATGGATAAATATAAATTTTATGTGGTTTTTGCTTTTAAGCAGGGAATATTTTTTTTAATATTGTTTAATCTTGTTGGACGTGTCCAACAAATGATTTTTATAAACAATTTATAATAATTCCCGAACTGATTTTTCTTTTCGTTTAAAAATGATTAGCTTAGTATTTTTTAATTTTAAAAAATCATATTTATCAAACGGTTATTATAAACAATTTATAATTCTCGAACTGATTTTCCTTTTTGTTTAAAAATTATTAGCTTAGTATTTTTTAGTTGTAAAGAGCATATTCAACAAACGATTTTTGTAAACAATTTATAATAATTCCCGAACTGATTTTTCTTTTTGTTTAAAAATTATTAGTTTAGTATTTTTTAATTTTAAAAAGCATGTCCAACAAACGGCTATTATAAAGAATTTTTAATAATGCTCGCACCGATCTTCGTATTTTATTAACATTATTTTCGTATTTTTCAGTTTTGATGACCAACGACATTTATTCAAAATTACGAAAGCATATTTTTAGCTATAGTAAACGCATTTCGAAAAAGTGGCGCCGAATAAACGTAGCCGCGTCGCGATTCGATCGAACGCTATAGGCTATAAAGTCATCAGAAGCATCCGCCTTTCGTTGCGCTAAAGTCTAATAATAATGACTTTGCATGTAGATCCGCGGCACTCGATAACCCGCTCCTGTGTTTTCGACATGGTCGAAACAAGGTTCAGCTACCGTGAACTAGCTATCTGCATAACATGATGGGGATGACGATGTCATTATAAGGAAGCCCCGCGAAGCGTGATTATAAAGAGAGAATCTTCTAATTGCTTTCACCCCGGAGCAGATAAGCCATCGCGTAGGAAAAATTTTCATTTTATGCGTTGAAACAACTGCGAATGAATAAATTTACAATTAAGAGGGTTATATATATGTATATATAGTTGATGCGCGAGAAACAGGAATTACGATATATCCAGCGGAATTTAACGCCAACTCCCGGCAAAACTACTGCTCCAAGCTTGTATTTTTATGTATAGTCGATGGTAACGTTCCAATTATCCAATGTCCCAATTTTTTAATTTTTCAGTTGTTTAATGGGATGGATAATTGTCTAGGTTTCAAATTGCTCGATATTATAATTATTCAACGTTGTAATTTTTTAACCTTTAAGCATTTCAATCATTCAAGAATCTAACTTTCTAATTATCCAACGTTCCAAATATACAATGTTCTAATTTTCCAATTTTTCAGTCATCCAACGTGATAATTATCTAGGTTTCAAATTGCTCGATATTATAATTGGTCAACGTTGTAATTGATTAATCTTTTAGTATTTCAATTGCCAAATGCTCTAACTTACTAATTATCTAATGTTCCAATTATCCAATTTTCCAATTATCCAATGTGATAATTGTCTAGGTTTCAAATTTCTCGATATTATAATTATTCAACGTTCTAATTTTTTAATCTTTTTAGTATTTCAATCATTCAAGAATCCAACTTCCTAATTATCCAACGATCCAACTATCCAATTATCCATGTTCTAATTTTTCTATTTTTCAGTCATCCAATGTGATAATTATTTAGGTTTCTAATTTAAGATTTAATAAAAGCCTAACTCAGATCAATAATAGACATAATGAAGAGCTAAGGAAATTCATACACAGACCTAACCTAATCTAGACATAGTCCAAGGTACAACTATGTCAGACCTAACTTAAAGAACGCCTAGCCTAGGCTAAAACTGTGACAAACCTAACCTAAAATGGAGAGAAGTTAACTCAGACTTCGTTCAGATAAAATTGCGACGAAACTAACCTTATTCAATTTAGGCCAAAGGTACATCAAACCTAACCTAAAGCAGACTAAACTTAATTCGGCCTTAACATTAACATAACCACGGCATAAAATTGATATAACCTGTCTTATATGATAAAAAGCAAGCCATATTTACATCTCAATTATTAAAGACTCGATCTAACATTATCGGACAGAACTTTTCCGGTAGACCAAACAATTCCCGTGTGGATGTTGGTCGCGGGGTCGATCACGGAGCTTTCAGGATCACGGGGCGCGAGAAAGCCGGAGGAGGAGCACTCTCGGCATGCCGTTGGCGAAAAGAAAGAAAGAAAGAAAGGAAAGAGGGAAGAATAATAAGAACACTGGTGGCTTTTAGACGGTTCCAAGGGAATACAGCCACAGCGTTGGCGGCGAATCGTCCAGGATGCTTCGGCGTGTGTCCACTATTCCCGGGCAGAGAAGGAATAGGGGGTAACCAGCACCAGCAGCGCGAGAGAGAGAGAGAGAGAGAGAAGCCCGTGGTAGCTCGAACCGCTAAGAGGATCCTAATTTCGCCTGTAACCGTGCGATTGTTGTTTATTATTATGTATACTAATGGAGGTCTAAGGGGCCCGGGGACCTCTCAGGGCTGCGCTCCGATTCGAGAGGATTTCGCTAATTCGGCGCGCGGTGCCCGGGAAGCGCCTGCTGCTGCTAGCTGCTGCCCCGGCTTCTAACGATGGATCATAGCGCTAAATGGGAATATGCAGTTCGCAGATGGGAGAAGCTTTTCGAGCGGAGCGTAAGCGGAGGATTATCTGGCCGCAGCCTCGCGATACGTACGCGTTGATTCCTCTTAATGGGGGGGCCGAGGCATCGTTACAGACGTGTCTCTCGGCTCACGTGACCACCGACCCGTTTCTCGACCGACGCCTGGCCCTCCCTCTTCCACCCCACCCCCCCCCCCCCCCTTACTTACGCGAACACGGAGTCGAAAGAGAACTCGGAACGATTCGATGGGAAATGTCCCGGGGACAGTGGCTGCTCTTAGAAAAATCCGGGGACGACTTCCGCCGGTGGTTGGACCGCTATGACCAATCGGAGAGGGCGGATGTGTTGATGAAGAAGAGAGTCTTAGAGGAGGCATATACTGTAGCAGATAGTTTGTATCAAGGAAGCTTAATAGGTTTCTGGTAATTTTGTTGTTTGTTTTGTTGTTTGTTGTTTGAGATTTTTTGATATGAAGTTTTGCATTAGTTTATTTATTTATCTAGTTTATTTAATAATTATTGGGTTTATGAGAAAATTATTTAACTTAATTAGCTAGTGCCATTTTATTTGTGACATATATTTCT